>NW_024537449.1:0-287511 GCF_016647745.1 Suillus plorans | reverse complement strand
CCCCTTCAGTGAATTCACCCGTATTAGACGGACAGCTGAGGGTGACAATGTAGCAATAGAGGCGGGCCAGCCCATGTGGGCCCATGGCAACAATTGTACCATGGTAGACGAGTGGGCTGCAGGGTTGTGTGTACCTGTTGCAAACGGATGGGCCGGTGGTATATAGTGTAGATGGTAGTATAGGAATGTACTATATAGGATATCTATGTAAATAGTAGTGAATGCAATGAGCTATAGAGACGAAGTGGGCCGGCTGAATGGTGTGCAATGTAAATGAGTGGGCCAGGGAGATGGGTATGATGGGGACGAGTGGGCCGGGGGTATGAAGTGCAATGGAGACGGGTGGGCCGGTATGCAAAGTACAATAGAGACGGGTGGGCTGGGATGAGAAGTACAATTGAAGACGAGTGGGCTGGGGTATGGGGTGCAATGGAGACGGGTGGGCCGGTATGCGAAGTACAATAGAGACGGGTGGGCTGGGATGAGAAGTACAATTGAAGACGAGTGGGCCGGGGGTAAGGGTGCAATGGAGACGAGTGGGCCGGTATGTGAAGCACAATGGAAGACGAGTGGGCCGGGGGTATGGGGTATAATGGAAGACAAGTGGGCCAGGGGTAAGGGTGCAATGGAGACAGTGGGCCGGTATGTGAAGCAATGGAGACAAGTGGGCCGGTATGTGAAGCACAATGGAAGACAAGTGAGCCAGGGGTATGGGGTATAATGGAAGACAGTGAGCCGGGGGTATGGGGTATAATGGAAGACGAGTGGGCCGGGGGTACCGGGTGAAATGGAGACAGGTGGGCCTCATGATATTCCACCCGGTGGACAATGGAAATATTTGCCGGTATGGATGATACAGATGAGCCGGAAGAGCGTTGTGGGACAGAGGTGAAGGTGAGATGGATGATACAGATGAGCCGGGCGTCCGGTGTGCGAGAGGTGAAGGCGAGATGGATGATACAGATGAGCCGGATGTCCGCTGCGTGATAGAGGTGCAGGTGAGATGGATGATACAGATGAGCCGGAAGAGCGTTGTGGGATGGAGGGGGTATCTGGTGCATACAGAGTATACTAACCGGAGACGAGTGGGCCGGGGGATAGGGTGAATATATGATGTGGGTGGCATGATGCCTCATCCGGTGCATACAAAGTATATTAACCGGGAATAAACATCCGGTCCGTCTCATATATACATCCGGGTCTATACCCATACAGTACGTCTATGATATCAAACGAGATTGACAAGCAATATATGTGGCCCAATACATGGAGTTGCTAAATATCTACACGGTCATATTTTGCATACTCCGTGCTCGGAGTCCCAACAAAATTGTGGATGCTGTCTCGCATGTACCATGCAGTGACAATCCTGTTGCCCTCTTCCACGTTCATGTAATGTCTCACCAGTCGACATGATGAAGCCAATATTGAGCCAGAGTCGTAGAGAAACTTGATTCCAAGGTTCATGAAATCCATGATAACCGGGCGATAAACACCAGCAGTAGTCATGATATCAAATGCTGCCGGTCGACATTTAGGATCTCTATGAGGGGGTGTCCGGCGATTGCATATGATCGATACCACATTAAAAACGGATGTCCAGCGTTGAAGATGATGGTGCATCTCGTTCAACTCATATCTGGCAGCCCATTTACCAAGCCTGACTTGAGTTTCCATTCCGGCCCAATAAAGATCAGGGTGCATGACTCGAAGTGCAGCAGAGACAACGATACCGGACCTTTGAAGGGATGCTGTAATATTGTGACCGGCAGCACCTTTCAGTGCCGCTGATACCTCCGGCGAGAAGCCATCTTCCGGGTCAAGATTCGGGAAGCCATGTTTCTACAATACTTCCAACCAGAGATTTCAATGCATGTGGACCTGACGCACCTCTCTTCCTTGCTGAAACCATGCAGGAGATATATTGATGCAACCGGGGGTGATCATTCCATCTGGACTTGTATAGAAGTTTGACCGGTGGGTCCTCCATTGAGAAATCTTGCCTGATGTGATGCTATGCTTCAACAAACCACTCATGGAATGTGTGGCACCGTGAATATCTTTCTAAGTAATGCATCCGGGTAAGATAAAAGAACAACTGGAAATGGATAAAGGATAAAGGACCAACCATCATCATAGAGGTGAGTGCTCCAGGCAAATACCAGACAATGATTCTACCGCCAGAATCAATGACAACAGATGGTGTTGTCAAGAGGTGCTCCTCTTCAGGGGGGAATTTGTTCAAAAGAACCTCTTCTCGTGTCTCACTTCGACCGGATTCATCTTTGTCCAGGGCGTCATTGTATCTAACCATGTCTATTTTAAGATGAACTTTCTGCAGGTTAGTTGACCAGAACAGACAGGTGTGCCGGAATACATACCGGCGTTAGAGTAAGCAGTGGCCATCACATAGGCTAGCTGCTCCAAAGCAATACAAGTGTCGATATCCAAGAGTCCAAGGTCCATATCCTTTACCGGTCGGTGAAGAATTGTAGATGTGAAAATCTCATGCACCAATTCACCGGCAAGGTAGGTCTGGTACAAGGCCCAGTCAAGTGGAATTGTAACCATGGCTTGCCGAAACAATTAAGTGACAGGAAAGCACCACTGTTATATCCATTGGAAAAAATAGCCCCATATTCACACGACCTGATTGCATAGACAGACTCCATTTCCATTCAGGTAAATATGACGTGATGGTATAAAAGATTGGCAGGATACCGGCGGACATTGGGTTCTACTTTACTGTGAAGTGGATGCACTGTGATCTATATGTAACCGGTCAATGAGTGCCTGTGAGGATGACACAGCCCGTGTGATTTCATCAATCGGCCCAACCAATCCGGTCAACCTATCACTTGATCGCCTAAGATTCATCATCCTTGTCTGCAACATATCCAGCAACTCTCTCCCGATCGTTGTCTGGTGGCACGGCACACCAGATCTTGAACCAATTATATCCGGCGCATTATCCGGACCACGCACAATATATGGGAGAAGACCAGTTTTCACATGATCCGGCTGTAATAAATGGTGTGAGCATCTGGTGCATCCGGTGTTAACAAGATCTTATGGACTGACAAGGTGTGAAAAGTGCCATTCAACCAAATCCATAACATCTTGGACAGATGACTTGGGCAACATATCTGAAACCCTGCAACAACCAAGTGATTCCTTCCACCAGTCATTGAAGTAGTCCGGCATGTGAGCAATGTCATAGTCATCGGATTTGTTTGAATCTGCAGAAAGGCGCAATGCCCGGATATCCTGCAAAATGGCATTGACATCCGGTCGCCGATCAACCAATGTGTGAGCAGTCATGGTTGAGAGCACATCCTTGAGAAGTTGAGGAATAGTAGCTGACAACCGGGTGATAAAACATATATTGATGAAAGGTGTTGCAAAGGTCTATGTCAGAGAAAAGGATGAGGGCATGGGAGTATCGGCATGGCTGGCTCCCTACCTCCATCTCCCATTTCATCAGGGTGTAGAACGTCTCTGCATAACCAGGTATGGCAGTGGCAAAACTCTTGTCGACATACAGGCGCATGGCCAGCATCCGGGAATTGGCATAGAATAGGGCACGAGAGATATCTGCAGCTGTGATGTGATTGCCCTTGGCGGCAATGATGACTTGGTTGGAGGGGATGAGAGTTACAGTATTGTCCATGGAGAGGAATATGAGGCTATGGTGTGACCGGCACACTGGGAATATTTACATGCCAAACACAAGGGTATATTACCTCACAGGTCTTATCAACCGGTGACCACAATTATGTAACTAACCCGGCACCGGTACTTCTATCCGAACGATCATTTCCCGCAGAGCATCCTCTGCATATGCCGCTAGTTGTTCATATATTATCAACCGGTAATCACAATTATGCAACTAACCCGGAACTGGGACTTCTATCCCAACGATCATTTTCCGAAAAGCATCCTCTGCATGTGCTGCCAGCAGGTCATATATGTGAGATTGTCTGGCAGCATAACATGTATGTCCGGTGAGCCCTGCAGAAGTAGCATTGTGCATGTGACAGAGCCATTGCTTGGCTCTGTGGGTGAAGAAATTAATTGACCACTGCATTTCGTGTTTGACAAGAATAACCTCCTCATTCCAGCGATCGCGCAGTGCTTTTGTCCGGAGCCAATTAACCCGGTAAACTATAATTAGAACATGTGACCGACGACCTCATAATCAGAAACACTAGACACACATTCAGTCATCCAGTCATTTCCTGATGTGTCTCCCTGAACATCCAAGGACCAGAACCATGAAAGAGTGGTATCTCTCTGACCACGTGCATTTGGATCGGCCACCGCAGAGCTGGCTTTCAGGTCTTCTTTCTTCAAAGGAAGGTATTTCTTCAAGAGGTCGTGGTCAGGGAGTTTGGCCAGTTGCGACCGGCATTTCGAATATATACGAGCATGGAGATTGACTGCTGTTTCAACTGAGCGAACTCGAGTCCATGCCCTAGTAGATGAAGCCTGTGACTTGGCTGACCGGACAGTATTGCGGAATAAAACAGCTTTATCTCCTAAATGAACTCTAATGGCATGCAGTGCGTCATTGGCCTGACCTTCTCGGAGGGCAATTTCTTCTTTGATGAGATTGGTGAGACCTAACTCCCTGCACCTCACTGCACCAATGTTGGATGGTAGGGGTATGACAGTGAGCTCCGGTTGAAATATGGAAGCATTGTGTACGTCCAGATCAGGATTTTGATCTTCGTCAAAATCGGAGTAATCTTCACAATCATCCAGTGAGTTACAAACAGTAACCAGACAATCCGGATCATTGACATTGACTCCAACTCCGAGATAAGTAGGTGACATCTCAAGAAAGCTCGTGATCTGAGTGTGAAGCTTATCCCGGCATCGAGCCACTCTCAACAGTTGCATGTCCGTTGGGTGCATTCGCAAACTTCTCACATCCTTGCAGAGAGATATTTGCGATTCCTCTATGGTAAGACCGGTTGCAAGCCAAGTGGCGGCTCCTCGTCGACCGGAGGGTTGATGACCGGATGTTCAGGGCGATTTTGAGCCTGCAACAGGCGCAATTCCTGCTGTTTCTTTGTTGGCGCTGCACGACCTCATGATCAGACCTACCGGACAGCCAATAAAAGTGGACACTTGCCTCTTTCCAACCGGACCTCATAGATGTCCATAGCCGTAGGATCCTCTGCTCTGTTTGCATGAGCCAATGCCTCCTCTGCCTTCCAAAGAACTACCATGTCGGGGTTGGCGGTCTCGTTAAGATTATCAAAAGCAAGTTTGCTTTCCGAAGCCCCCTTGATGGCCTCTTTGAATTTTCTGGACAGAAACTTAGCTACCGGACGTGCCATCCGGACATGAATTGTATGAGCGCCGACAACACACGCACATCTGGAGGTGGGTGACTTACTTATACGAATCATTTTCATGAAATTACAATCATTCATCTGATAATCCAATACCTCCTTGCGATGGGGAGTTCCCATGCCCCTGGCCGATGGAGATATTATATTCAAAGGTGCCCAGAGGGTTTCCATAATCTCTCCGTCTATCCGGCCGGTCCCATGGATAAAATTTGATGCATACCGGACAAAGCAGTTGTCTTGATGTCCATGTACATGCCACAAACCGATTCCAGGAATGATATCCATACCTATGGGGATGGAAAGATACATGCTGGAAGCGATCCGGTCCTTCAAATACTTGTTATACTGACAATTTATGTCGTAGAATGTGATGGCTCGAGAGATTCCGTCGGTCTTATAGTTGAGAGCTTGACTTAATGCATAGTCCATGTTCATCTGCCTGATTATTCCACGTAAGAGTTGTAAGATCATCCATTGATGTGACCGGATGCAATATGTACTGACCTTTCGCCTTTCTGAAAGTCAACCATGGAATGTGGGACAAAACATCCATGCCGTGCACATGCACATCCTCCTATACCGGTGGCTTCCAGCCTTTGCCGCGAGGCGTTTGCTTGATTTACTGCCCGGTGATTATTGCAATCCGACCTTTGGACATTGTCTTGAGCAATGGCCAAATGGCTCTTGTATCTTTCATCGGAGACCATGAACCCCAGACCATCCATTAATGATACTTCATCGGATGGATTCACCGGATGCATGTGCTCGGCTTTGAAATTGCCATCCATGACCAAATACCTAGTCATGAGCCAGGAAGGTGTATCGTCAGGCTGGGCGACTGTACTGGTAGACAGGTCCAAGTTTATACCCGGTTGCGGACATGCCGGACAAAATAGGGCAAGATCACCATCCTTTGGCTGGTCATCTTTGTGGGCAAATCCATGCCACTTGTAGAGCTTGCATTGTCGCCACTGCCTGGCAGCTCTCATGAGCTCTCTATAGCGATCCTACAGATATCGTTCTTTAATGACCAGAATGTGAAGTACAGAATAAAACCCAGCTCACCGGAACCATCAGTGGAAAGATGCTAGAGGTGAGTCTGCGAATTTTGCTGTAGTAATTCATGGCCGATGTACCGCACTCGAGATTGTCTAACAGAAAGTCGTCCAAGACAGCGAATGTGAATGCAGTTTTTGGTCTGGTGAAAGACGCCGGAAACAAGCCTGCTTGAAAGAGCTGTATGTCTCGGCTGAGAGCACTGGGGCATTGGCAATAACATATGGAAAGGGAGTGAACGCCGGACTTGTCTACTACAGTTATTGCCGGACGATCTGAGTCTCTGACCGGTTGAATGAAAGGTCCTTCCGGATAATCGTCATCTATATTGTCATCGGTATCTGACCACTGAAAGAAGTCTGATGAGTCATCGGTGCTGCTGGGACATGGAGTGCCGTCGTGAGCAAGGTGAATGTGCAGGCCAACTTTAATGAGTGAAGTTTCTTGAAAAAATGATCCGGTCCATTGACTGATGCGATGGAATGGATGTCTTTGATGTTGAATTCTGCAACAGTCTGTGCAAAAGAGTGGCTCATTGAAACAGCCATGACATCTATACACCCCATCCTTCTTGCAGACTGAGCAAAGTCGGTTGGCTGGTGGGGCTTCTCTGATCATGAGTGAATTTATGTAGTCCTTGAACTTGCATTTCCATTGCCGGAGATATGCATTCTGACTCTGTATGGTCCGGTCAGACCGGGGAAATGAAGATAACTGTTGCTTGCCTGGGATTTTGGAAATTTAGGCTGGGGGATGTTACCTTGGTCAAACTCAAAGTCAGCACCTTCATAGAGCAAGTGAGGCGACCCAGATTTATGCTTTGAGGGTGATTTTATTGGTGATGATGTTACCGACTTTGTTTTCCTAGCCCATGAATCTTTCACCCAAGATGACCTCGATCCCCTGGTTGTAGTTTTTTCCTTGAGCTTATACAGCTGAGGTAATCGTTTCTTTGTAGGAGGGGTGTATGTGATTCCCTTTTGTTTGGTATTTGCCATATTGACTGGAAAGGATCGGTGTGCTGTAAACTTGATGACTGGTAGCCTAGCACATGACTTCACTGCGGTGCCTTCCATCAATTCCAGTTTCCGGGGATTTTGAACCGTCGAGATTACCACATTTTCCCTTCTTAGTCATTGAACTACCCAGTCATCAAGGGACCAATTGATCCGGTGTTGTTCAGACTCCGAATGGTTTGACCGGTCGGGATTACCACATTGTTCCTGTGATCTCACCGAAGATCTTGCAATGTCACCTGTATGGGATATATTAAGGTTGGAGTCACTGAGGTTGCCATAGTTGCATGACATCACAAACACCGTAATCCTCCCATTAACCCGAGTCGCATGGATTTCATGTTCAAGTTACATGACAATTGACTGGATAAAGTACATCGACCGGAGGTTACATTTCAATGTTTAAATACTTCTTTCTAGCCAGCATTCTGGATTGTTGGCTGTAGAACAATCATTCAGGTAATTACGAGGGTTCGGCAGCAATATATACTTCTTTCGATTAGATTATTGACGAGTCTGGCAAAGTCAATACATTGATTAAACTTTAGTCGAGGGCACTGGCATTGCAAAACATGCTCTGAGAGAACAGTTCAAACCAAATAACCAACTCTAGAGACAAACAGGCTTCTGGTTTGATCTTCAGGACACCGGCTGTTAATGTCCACATTCATGCTGGCCTTCAAAGTCATTTGTGATTATACTTACTTGAGCAAGTTGTGGAATATGATTGCACAGGGCGGTATCCAGTATTTGAGGGCTGTATGCTGCCCATATACTATATAATACAGGTCTAAGTCCATATGCTTTTACAGTTCTACATTCTATGAATCAGAAACACATAGGATGTTGAGGGATTCATACCAATGAACGAGTATTGGACAATCCTTTGTTCGGTTTGCAGTCACGTACATCGGTTATGTAACCTATTACTGTGAGATACACATGCATCCTTTCTTCTATCAAGACGTCCACTGCTCCTCAACTACTTTGCCATGCCCCGGTCCAACTCATCAGTCGATAGCCCAAAAAAGACCAAGCAGAAGAAATTAACCGATGAAGAGGTGCTGGTCTTGAAATCCCACCTAGAAGAATGGAAGGAAGCAGCTGCCAACGATAGAAAAAAGATTCTGAAGGCCGTCATAAAAGAGGCCAAGGTGCATGCCCCTGCTATGGATGACCGGTCATTGAAGAACAGGAAATATGTGAGCAGTAGAACTTTAAATTTATACATGATGACCGACTTATATCATGATGTATCAAGACGTACCGGGACTGGTTATATAACCGGAGACCTGAAAAGACTCGAGAAAAGAAAGCCAACAAGTTCGGTCAGAAATGGACTTCCCGGTCGGTCATAGAACAACTGCGCAAGGAGGAGATCATTGAAAAGACCGGAGCAATGCCAGGATCGAAGAAATTTATTGAAAGATATCAGACAACACTCACTGCAGTGGTGGCCAGTCTATCTAAAGAGGAGCTGGAGGAGGCTCAGAACACTGCGATTGAGTGGTCTGCCAAGGCTCCTCCTGCAGCTGTTCAGGCGGACTTTGCAAAGAAGAAAGCACCCGGTATGATGAAGGATCTGGCAACAAAGTTGTGGAAGCAGGCCGGTATGAGAATTTTCATATTGTCAGCATGGAAAACAGAGGAAGACGAAGTCCGGATCAATGGGTGAGTTCCGCTTCACACTCAACCGGTAAAGATATACTGATCCGGTTGAAAGAATTGACTTCAATGAAAAGTTGGAGGGGAATAGTTATACCGATACGAAGGACTGGAAGTCCATGTTATCGGAGTGGAATGCCTATGCTGGTGAAGAGTTTGGTGAGCTTCTGTTTGAAAATCTTGCGCCATTCAGTCAAGTACTTATCTGACCTGGGGTGATACCAGACGTTGACCTGAATAATGATGACGATGATAACGAAGAGGAGGTGAAGAAGAGCAGGAAGAAAGGTGGAAAGAAGGACGATTATCCTTTGGAGGTGGATAGCTATGGGCTGCCGGTCATACCGGACGTCACAGAGCTTAACCTAGAGAGCAAAAAGCGTCTTATAAGGACTTTCCTCACAAAGCACTACAGTCAGTTTCACAAATGATGCATCTGGAGAGTTGATCTGCTGACCAGCAATTTTTCAGGATTGTGCAGCCAACAACCAAAGGCGTCTGTTCCTTGGGCCTCAGTCAGGATGGCTCAGGGTGACTTTATTGCAGCCAAGTTTTTACCTACCGGCTGGAGGCTCGACGATCCATCAAAGATTCGGCTGGCTGATGCTGACCGGCTGTTAGAGTTGTGGTGTCAAAGACAGAAGGACCAGGTTCGCCCAACCTTTGAATTTAAAGGCTGGGAAGGCGATGATAAGACAATGAGAGAACCGGCAGAGATAATCTCTGGCAATGGTTCTGATGCGAGACCCAGGGTTCCAGTGAAAAAGTCCACCGGAAGGCGCACCAGGGGGGTGGAACCGGTGTCTAGTAGTGAGGATAAGGACAAGGATGATGAAGATGAGGAGAAGGACGACGATCACTATCACGATGACAACCTCCAATCACCACCACCAAAGTCAAAATCTATCAACAATCGCCCACCGGTCAAGAAATCCATACCTGTCCCACCACCACCTTCAAAGGCAAAACGGGCCAATACGGTCCGCAGCACTAGTCCGGCGTCAGAGGAGGAAGATACTCGCCTACCAGTCAAGAAATCCATACTGGTCCAACCACCACCTTCAAAGGCAAAACGGACCAATACCGTCCGCAGGGCTAGTACAGCTTCAGAGGAGGAAGATACTCGCCCACCGGTCAAGAAATCCATACTGGTCCCACCACCACCTTCAAAGTCAAAACGGACCAATACCGTCCGCAGGGCTAGTACAGCTTCAGAGGAGGAAGATACTCGCCAACCGGTCAAGAAATCCATACCGGTCCCACCACCACCTTCAAAGGCCAAGCGGACCAATACCGTTCGCAGGGCTAGTACAGCTTCAGAGGAAGATACTCGCCCACCGGTCAAGAAATCCATACCTGTCCCACAACCAACTTCAAAGGCCAAGCGGACCAATACCGTCCGCAGCACTCGTCCGGCTTCAGAGGAGGAAGATACTCGCCCACCGGTCAAGAGATCCATACCGGTCCTACCACCACCTAAATTAAAATCATCCCAAAAGAGGGGTAGGGTTGCTCCCATTCAATCTGATTTGGAGTCGGATGGTCCGCCACCAGTCAAGAAATCAAAGCTGACTGCAAGTGGAAGGGGACAGGCAGAAGACAACACCAGCACCGGTTCTGCACAATCAACCGGTAATGATGACAATGATCCTCTGCCTTCGCAACATCTTTCTAGAAGTCGTGCATTTGGCCCTACATCAGGTGTCTATGCCAAGAATAAAACTAACAAAGCACCGGTGCACAAACCAACACCCCCTGCCCCAAGAAGGGACTCCGGCAAGAAAGCCAAAGCATCTGAAGCACAGACAACCAATCCAGAGCCAAAGCGCTCTCATAGAAGTACAAAGGCCTCTTATAAAGCTCAGTATATGCAATCGTAGTAATTTGGATCGTTGTAAGCAAGTATTCTAGTGATAGGTGTAGATAGCATTTGACTATAAATATATACTTCACGTTGAAAGTCGAGATATCGACATCAGTTGACATGCCAACAATAACTCTTGTGTACAGTCAAGAACTTGCTCTCTAGCAAAGGCTTCGTCCGGCGACATTGCATTACCAGCCCGGTCAATCTGCAACCGGTGCATTGCCTCGCGCAAATCACCTACAGCCCGTTGAATTACATATCCAACTGGATCCTGTCGACTGACGGCGACTAAGTTTAAATGATCAGAACAATCTCGGGAACAGCAAGAAGGCTTACAAGACTGATCCGAATCAACACGTACCGGATCCATCTCGAAACCCATATCTAAAGGGTGTTCTTCCGGTGAAATATTAGTCCCTTTATCAAGCGAATCATCTGCCAGATATGTGCCGAAGCCCATGTCAAGAGCCCCGTCTTCTAGTCAAATATCGTTTCAAATGAGTGTCAATTTATGAGATGTAGATTCCAGCGACATGCCTGTGTTGCCGGCCGGATCACAGAGGTCAATATCAAAGCCCAAATCAAGCACATCTTCATCATCCGGCTGTGGAGGAAATCCCAAATCCAACATCTCACCATTTGACCGGTCATAATCAGACAAGGTGGGAAATTGCATATCCAACATGTCTGATTGTTGTTGGTCGTGGTTGTCGGTCATCTGGTCATAATCTGACAAAGGAAATCCCAGGTCCAGTGACCGGTCGTCATCTGCCGGTTCAGAGTTCATCTTCAATCTTTTACCGTCTTGCAACCCATCATGGGCTGACAGGACATCTAGATCTTTAAAATTCATATCAATTGTCCTTACCATCGCTTAGCATGAGATGAACTCACATTCACCCATGCTTGAACAAACCATGAAAGGGTTGTAGTAAGTGCGCTCCTCTCTCCCTGGCTCCAAGATGCTATGAACTGGGATGCCGGATAATATCAACCGGTACGTTGTGGGAGGTGATGGTTTCTTACCTACATCCTCACTAGATACATGTAGATTATGCTGAGCAATCGCCGATGATCGCATCCTTCTTTTCTTCTGGAATGGGTCGTACAAATCCATGGACTTCATGATATCACTGGAAGAATCATGTTCTACAGAAGGCTGTGACCGGATGATGTACTCACAGGTTGGTTGGCAACAATTGATTACTGATGACGTGTCAACAATGAGACATTTATATCTAAAAATAGACTGACAACAATGAGGCGAACAATGGACTCGGATATGTCCGAGTCGGCCCGGCTAGCCGGTGATTGAAAATTTTATAAGTGTTGTTGTTTTACACGTCTCTTCCGGGTGACTTGTCCACTAGCTCTATTGTAATCGTCTCACTATCATGTCTTCTCAATCTGCTTCTGCTGCGGCTGCCAACCAGGCTCTCATCGCTCTTGTCGCCCGGCTCGATGACATGGTTCAAGATGTTCTCCGGTCGCAGTCTCAGGATGAGAAAATGGAGTTGAGCCACGAGATTGCTCGTGAAGTGGTATGTTTGTCGTCCTGTCGGTTGCCTGTATTGATACTAGGGTCCCAGAATGTCGCGATTCGTTCATATGGGAGGGACGCTTCATATGTTCCCCCTGGCCTGCTGTCACTTGCAGCTGAGATCTTTCGCGCTCAGAGGCGCACCTCACAATTGGTGGTAGTACCGGATTGGAACCATCTTGGTAACAATCAGGATATGTGCATGAAGCATCCATTGTACAGTAAGACATTGGGTCATGCACCGCCTGCTTCACCTGCAGCTACTGGTAAGGATATTCCTCCTCATGCAACCTGTACTCACACCTGTGACTGCACTAGCTCCTGCATCTGCACCTGCACCTGCACCGGTACCTACTCCTGCACCGGTACCTGCCCCACCACCGGTACCTGCCCCACCACCGGTACCTGTTCCAGTACCGGCACCGGCCTCTGCACCGACACCGGCACCACGCATCAGCATTCGCATACCTAAAGATGTGCCACCCGGTGGGACAGCAACAGCCGGGACATCAACAAACCGGAAACACCGGCTCAGCAGCCCCCCTTTGCCCCGTGTCAACCGGGCCCGGAAGCCTGCACCAAAGTCGAAGGCAATTTTGTCTGACACTGACACTACCGACAATGACAAGGCAAAGGCAAAGGGGAAGGGGAAGGGGAAGGAGAAGGGGAAAGGGAAGGCAAAGGCACCGGAAGATCATGGCGATGAGGATGGCGAGGGGATCGATGTGGATGATCTTCTGGACGTTGAGGTGTGTTTGTTTCTTGAGATATTCAACGTTACTAATGCAACAAGCAGCCCCGGAAATCAACTCGTCAGGCTGTCATCGTTGTCAAAAAGAAGGGCAGTGCGTCGAAGGCAAGTCAGCGGGTTGTGATTCAGGACGATGAAGAGGATGAATTGGAGGATGAGGATGATGATACACAAGGCAGGCCAAAGGCAAGTTCATTATTTTACTTCACATTTACCGGTCTATCACTCATCACGATGCAGGCCACTGTCAGACCAGGGAAACGGCAAAAACTGGTAGGATTTGCTTGTCATAGCACAGGTGATATACAACGCTAACATTATTGAATAGTCCATGCAGCCCAAGGGCAAGGCCACCAGCAAGGGCAAAGTGCCAGAACCAGTGTGTCTTCCGGTCAATGCCATGCTTCACCATACTAATTCTCCATAGCCCCGCGTTGATGAACCCCATCCGCCTTGTGATAGATGTCTGGCCAAGAATGTCGAGTGTTTCCCCCGATTGACGAAGAAAGGCGAGATCGCCTCGACTTGCTCATTGTGCTATCTGTGGAAGATGGCATGCATCCGGACTAACACAGAGAGCGCACCCACCACCTCTGCCAACACCATTACCCCCATCACCGTCACTGCACCACCTGCAGTCGCAGTAGCCACTCGCTCCAAGACCATCCGGTCCAAAGCCACCGGAGAGAAGATGAGTGGGAAATCCAAGGCGAAAGGCAAGTCTTTTGTTTCCGGTTACTTGTCCATTCTGATGTATTCTTGTAGGCAAGGATATCCGGCACCCAAGTCCTATCGAAGAGGAGGACAACGTCGATGATGTCCAGATGGTTGCTGCCGGCGGTTCTGCACAACAACCGGCCCCTTTGGCATCCGCACACGATTTCCCTCCTGATCATTGGGTGGAGCCCGGCAATGATGAGATGCCACCTTCATCACCGGCCATGGCCTCGGAGGACAATATCCGGTTCTCGCCGTTACCGGTCGTTTTCAACCATCCCTCTCCTGTCTCTCCTTCCAGACCTGGTCATTCCGCCCAATACCCTCTCTCTCATGATGAGATGGAGGCCATGTTGGCCCAAATTCGCATCGAGATGGAGGAACTGCGCACACACGATCGAATGGAAATTGACGTCCGGCATGATCACTTGGAGAATCGCATGGACATCGCCGAGGCATCTGATAGCGCCATGTCCATGCAGATTGATGACATAGGGCGGGATATGCGTGTGCAGAAGGGACTCCTTGCTGAGTGCACGGCTGAAGTAAGAGGTATTGTCAGGTATCTGAGGGAGCAAAGATCTACTCAGGTCACAGCATCAACTCCACCGGCATTTAATCCACCCCCCATGACAGCCCATGACCCATCTATCAGTGCATTTGCTCGCACTGTGACCAACAATGTGTTCACTCCGGATGTCTCTTGGATGGGTGCCCAGACCGGTGGTGATATGTTGGGTGATACTGCAGATGGATCACCGGTCGCAAGGCACAACCGGGTGCCATCCAATTCCACCATCATCCCTTCACTGACCATGAGGGAATCCGGCCCATCTGTTCCTCCGGTTGGTGCACCACCTGTGCAATCTCCTATTCTCCCGGTCGCCGGGCCATCAAATGTGCCGGCTGATGCCCAGTCCGTCTCAGCTCCTTTGCCACGCCCGCGCTTTGGACCTCTATCGCACCAAGGTCGGTCAGTGAGTGCTAGGTATCCAAGCAAGCCTTCCGGTGACGGGCCGACATAATACTAGTCTATATCATTCATGTTTTCGTATGTACTAGTTGTCTACATTGTGTTGTCAAGCTCTGGTGCTTTCAATGTTGAAGACAATGCATCATATAATCGCACAACCTGCATTTTAGTAGTGAGAATGTTGCTATACTGGATGGTATTTCCATCATTGTATATCACACAACGCCCTTCCGGCTCATGTGTATCATCCATTTCACTCAATCACACAGCGGACATCTGGCTCATCTGTATTATCCATCTCGCCTTCACCTCTTGCACACCGGAGGTCCGGCACATCTGTATCATCCATTTCACCTTCACCTCAATCGGACAGCCGACGTCCGGCTCATCTGTATCATACATTTCACCTTCACCTCTCGCACACCGGAAGTCCGGCTCATCTGTATCATCCATCTCACCTTCACCTCTCGCACACCGGAAGTCCGGCTCATCTGTATCATCCATCTCGCCTTCACCTCTCGCACACCGGAAGTCCGGCTCATCTGTATCATCCATCTCACCTTCACCTCTGTCCCACAACACTCTTCCGGCTCATCTGTATCATCCATCTCACCTTCACCTCTGTCCCACAACACTCTTCCGGCTCATCTGTATCATCCATACCGGCAAATATTTCCATTATCCACCGGGTGGAATATCATGAGGCCCACCTGTCTCCATTTCACCCGGTACCCCCGGCCCACTCGTCTTCCATTGTGCTTCAAATACCGGCCCACTCGTCTCCATTACACCCTTACCCCCGGCCCACTCGTCTCTATTGTACTTCACATACCGGCCCACCCGTCTCCATTGCACCCCATACCCCCAGCCCACTCGTCTTCAATTGTACTTCTCATCCCAGCCCACCCGTCTCTATTGTACTTTGCATACCGGCCCACCCGTCTCCATTGCACTTCATACCCCCGGCCCACTCGTCCCCATCATACCCATCTCCCTGGCCCACTCATTTACATTGCACACCATTCAGCCGGCCCACTTGTCTCTATAGCTCATTGCATTCACTACTATTTACATAGATATCCTATATAGTACATTCCTATACTACCATCTACACTATATACCACCGGCCCATCCGTTTGCAACAGGTACACACAACCCTGCAGCCCACTCGTCTACCATGGTACAATTGTTGCCATGGGCCCACATGGGCTGGCCCGCCTCTATTGCTACATTGTCACCCTCAGCTGTCCGTCTAATACGGGTATAAGTTACTGTACTATGTGAAATATTTGGAAAAATTGACATGACAAACTCGTTTTTTCAGACGCGTATACACCCCGATGACATCAAATACACGGCTATCGATACACCTAGAGGTCTTCACGAGTGGACCGTAATGCCACAAGGCGGAAGGAATGCCCCTGCGACCCACCAACAGAGGATGTTCATCGCGCTGAAAGGACTCATCGGAAAAATCTGTCACGCTTACCTCGATGACATCATCATTTGGTCTCAGACGGTCGCGGAACATGTACACAACGTGAGGCTTGTCCTGGACGCGTTACGGAAAGCAAGTCTATTCTGCTCACCAAAGAAGACCGCCTTGTTCTGTACCGAGATCGACTTCCTGGGACACCGCATATCAGCGTCTGGGATCGAAGCAGATGCTTCAAAGGCAAAACGTATTCTCGACTGGCCGGTACCAAAATCTACAAACGATGTCAGGTCTTTCTTGGGGCTCGTCAGGTACCTGGACCAGTTCCTACCACACCTTGCAGACTATACTCGACTTTTGACGCCACTGACAACGAAATCAAGCGAGCTCGAGTGGCCCGGCTGGTCCGAAGGGCACCAAGAAGCTTTCGACGCCATCAAACGACTGGTAATTAGTCGTGATTGCCTCACCACCATCGATCACGATAACCTTGGAGAAAACAAGATCTTCGTGACATGTGACGCCAGCGACTGGCGAACAGGTGCGATGCTGAGTGTCGGACCTACACCCCAAACGGCTCGGCCTGTGGCATTCGATTCGATGCAATTGCGCGAAGCCCAATTGAACTACCCGGTACACGAAAAGGAACTGTTGGCCATCGTTCGTGCGCTCAAGAAATGGCGCATCGAGTTGCTAGGAACACCTTTTACAGTGTACACAGACCACAGAACTCTGGAAAACTTCATGACACAGCGGGAATTGTCGCGACGACAAGCGAGATGGCAAGAATTCTTCGGACAATACGATTTCAACATCCAATATATCCGCGGGGAGGACAACACGGTCGCAGATGCACTATCACGGCTGCCCCCAGACGACAAGACACCTTTATATGTGCGACAAACGACACACATGCCTGCTGCCATCGGTGATCGCATCAAACCATTGGCTCTAGTCCTGTCCGTGACGCCAGACGCCTCGTTGCTGAAGGACGTCAAGACAGGATACCTAGAGGACCCTTGGTGCGTTAAACTCACCAAACTTGTTGACTCCTTGCCAGGTCTACAGCGCCGTGATGGTCTACTATATCTCAACGACCGATTGATCGTGCCCCGTGTGACACACCTGCGGGAGACGATATTCCGCCTCGCGCACGACCAATTGGGCCACTTCGGGGCGGACAAGTCCTATGCGGCTATACGCGACTCATTCTACTGGCCAAACATGAGACGGGACCTCGAAGAAAGCTACATACCAGGCTGCCCTGATTGCGCCAGGAACAAGAGTCGAACGACACGACCCGCCGGACCCTTACATCCCCTGCCTGTGCCGGACGGTCGAGGGGAATCGATCGCCATTGACTTCATAGGTCCTCTGCCCACCGAACAGGGGTATGATGGGATCATGACTATCACCGATCGTCTGGGCGCGGATATACGACTGGTCCCCTGCAGAATGAACATGAAAGCTCGCGAGGTTGCAAACCTATTCTTCAATCACTGGTACTGCGAAAATGGCCTCCCATTGAATATAGTGTCCGACCGTGACAAATTATTCACGAGTAAGTTCTGGAAGGCGCTCCACCGCCTAACTGGGGTAAAGTTAAAAATGTCAACTGCATATCACCCGCAGACTGACGGAGCAAGCGAGCGTACTAATAAGACAGTGGATCAAGCCCTCAGATACTTTGTAGACCGACATCAGACTGGATGGGTAAATGCACTCCCGCGCGTCAGATTCAACATTATGTCGACAACCAACGCCTCAACCGGCTACACCCACTTTCATCTACACCTCGGAAGAACACCGCGCCTGTTACCGCCACTGACGCCAGAAGGAGTACGGACAGTGCGCGAAGAGTTCCCAACAGACGTCACGAACGCCCTTGAGGCAATCATGTCCCTCAAAACGGACATCGCCGATGCACATGACGCTCTACTGGCTTCGAAGATACAACAAGCGCACGCAGCAAACACACACAGAGGTGACGAACCTTCGTTCAATGTCGGCGACCCCGTATATCTGTCAACGGCTCACCGCCGACGCGAATATCTCAATGGCGACAATAAACGGGTGGCCAAATTCATGCCTCGGTTCGACGGACCCTATACCATAGTATCTGCGAACCCTGAGTCGTCTACTTATACACTGGATTTGCCAGAACACACTAACGTTTATCCCACCTTCCATGTCTCAGAGCTCAAGCGTCATGTACCAAACAACGCGGAGCTCTTCCCTTCACGGGAACTTCAGCGTCCAGGACCGATTGTCACGACGACAGGGACTGAGGAATGGGAGATAGAAAGTATCATCGACAAAAGAACACGCGGACGCGGACGCCAGTACCTCATCCGTTGGCGCGGTTACGGTCCAGAAGCGGATGTTTGGGTGCCTGGACAAGAGTTAGAAGGAAGCTGCGTCCTAGAAGAATACGACAACAAGAGGTCTGACGAAAATAACCGATGAAACAACGTACGCAGAAGAAACCAGAAGACGCACCTCAGAACGCACCAGCAGAAAATCAAACGTCTCAGAAGACGCTCACCAACAAACATCGGACGTACGTCACAGCAAATTCTTCGGAGAATGAGAGGGTGTAAGCTGGGACGCTTATCACATGCTTACCGTATCACATCACGTGGACTTTCCCCATATATAAAACGCCCATTTGTATCACTTCACGCCAGACTCGGGTCTCCTACCTACCATCATCTGCTCTTCCATATAACGTTCTAGAAATACACAGTTTCGTCCTGTTACTTCGCCCGATCCGTTTAGTGTTCCCCGCCATTTCCCTGGCGAGGTTCCACATGGCTATGAAAAGCGTATGAAAGTGAACGCAATAAGAATCCAAATATCTGAAACAGGATATCAGAGAAAAGGGAGAGTTGGGTGGGTGACAAAGAATGTGAATCCGGAGCAAGAATAAGTATGAGGCCCAATACTAACTGAACTTGCGCTCCTGTCGAGCTCACAAATTGGAGTCGTCGATATCATTGGAGATGGAATCACTCTTCCTAGGTGTGATAACATGGTCCTGGACATCTGGAAAACCTTCAGCGGCAAACTGTGAGCTGAAGGAAATGTCATACCAGCCGCGATAACTTTAATCAAAGCATCATCTCGCTTGAGAATATGATTAAGATTGAGGTCTGAAAAACCTTTAGCGGAGAACTGTGAGCTGGAGGAAATGTCATACCATTGGCTGCAGCGTGTAGTGTCTTACCCACACCATAGCCAGCCCCTTTCTAGTGCGCCCGACAGATCACCACGCGGTGCACCAGCAAACTGAAGCGTGGAGCCGACGTTATTGACAGCATCACCGACCAGCTCGCCAGGGCTCATAGTAAACGGGGCAGCGAAAGCAACGCCGCAAACAATAGCGAGGGATGCGAGGAGAGTGAACTGCATTGTGAATATGGGGAAGCTAAGCACTTGTAGTCGAGGGCAGAAAACGATTGAAGAACAGAGGCCAAGGCGACTGTTTTTATACCTAGTATCGAGGTTGTGTATATTATTATCTGCGATCCAAATGGAAGAAATAACACTGGAGATAAACAAGGCAATAGCACAAAGAATTCCGACTCGGAGACTAAGCTGACTCCGCCCTGCGTGAATTTCGATTAGTATTCAAAACTTGAAGTTTGAAGCTTGAGGCTTGCCAAATATTGAGCTTCGGTCCACGATAAAGGTCATCCATGAGTTTTTCCAGTAGTTTGAACATCGACTCATACGAAGCGCCGTACTGCTTGGAAGCACACTTCAGGATTGATCTTCCGTCACTATTCTTCTTTATGTAACAATTGACCTGGGAAAACGGTGTTAGTGGAATGCACTAGTAGTGGAATGTAGGCCTAGACAATTCTAGGATGTCATTGTTATTGTCAGCCGTCCTCTTTACGCGAACCGTGAGGCCTAAACCTTCCTTGATTTGGCCACTACCGCGTCGGTTGAACCTTGGCATGGAAGACGTTCTATGTGACACTAGTATATTCATAGTTGGTTTAGAGGGTCACGAATAACGTACATAGCTGATCTTTTCCATCTGAAATGCACCGTTGGTGGATCCGCGAAGCCGAAGATAGTATGGTATGGTATGAATAATTTCAAAGTGAAAGATTGAGCCAAATTCAGGAACGAGAGGCGCGCGGAATACGATGTGACACAACGAGCATCACATCGAGGAAGGATAGCCCATGTGCATGATCCATGGGTCGAGCAATTGCTGATTCAAGTTGGGCAAGGCCACCATGAGGTACTCCGCATCGAATGCAAAGGATGTAGATTCTAGAGGTCGGAAAGAGGGTGGTGAGTTGCAGATAGACAGCGATGTGATAGGAGACTAGTGATGGATGTGGATGATGGATAAAGTATAGCTCGTTGAGTGATTGTTCGATAAAGAGGTATTCCGCGAGAAACCCGGTCATAAAGAAGAGGGCATGAAGTATCTATAAATAGCTCGTGGTGGATCGGGACAACACCTAGTGGAGCAGACGATGACGTGCAGGCGTAGCTGTGATCGTCATAGCGCTACGGGGGGTAAACGGGCCAATGTTGGTGGAAAACGACCATCGAAAGGGTAGACAGACGACGCGTGGTCCCCGGGCGGCGGGCGACGTGCGTACTCGTTGCTAACGACATTCCATCCAATACCCGGTGCTCTGACGAACGTTTGCATCGATATTTTGACGTGCGATGTTCGACTTTGTTCGTAAGGTCTGACCGGCCGTTCGTGTCAAACGCGGGATTCCGATGAAGTTTGAGTTGAGCGTGAGAGATTCCGCAGGTGTGCTCGATGTGGAGGATGATGATGGCGCATGGTAATATCTGTGAGGTGAGTGGCCAGGCCGTGACGATCGTAGTGCTATATGAGTGCCAGCGTAGATTTGATGGAGTGAGTGACGGAATGAACCAAATTGAGCATGGATGCATGAAAAACCAGACGATCCGATTTACTTATCAATAGGCTATATAAACCTGGCTCATGGCATTACAGTCTTTCAATCATGGATACATTCGCAGAACCATACACACGCGCAGGAGACGACATTTCACTTGATTCAGTTAGAGATCATGTTAGAACTCTCGAAGCACGACACAAAGCCAACGGCGTTCAATTATCAGGCCGCATCATTCATGTCTGCCATTATCTTCCTGTAACTTGCACAATCACTTCAACTACTACAAGAGATGGCATACTCAGTCCACCTCCTACACCTCCACGTATCCTTTCAGACGTACCACCAAGCCCATCCGATGAGGTTCCTCAAATCTCTCTTCCCACTCAACCTGAGCGTTGGAAACTCGCTCCACGCTACGGACACAGCGCAATGACGAGCGGCATTCGTAGTCTCAGCCTCACACACGAACAACTCATTCTTGGATGGACAGGCGACATTCTATCACCTGCAGGTCCATCCGATGGCAATGATGGTCATTCACTCCACTTTCACTCATCATCATAACACTGACCTCTCCATAGCTGACGTCAATCCATCCACTGGTGAACGTATCCCTTCCGTTCGAGATCGTATTCCATCTTCTCGCATTTCTCAAGAGGACAAGGATGCACTCGACGTCGAGCTCGCTCATTATACCGACAAGAACGCACTCGAACCTGAAACCAGCAAGCCAATTACTCATCTTCCGCTCTGGATGGAGGATAACGTCGCACACGGTCATTACGATGGTTATTGTAAACAAAGTCAGTCCATATCAGGAATACCTCCTCTTGATCTACCTTCATCATCTACTTTTGGCCCTTCTCACTCGCTTTTCATACTTGATTCCTTCTTTGGTCCTTATCTTTCGTTTCTTCGGATGCACCGGCCTCGGAACTTTGATCGCACTTAATACTTACCCATCTCGTCCAATCTCTTTCATTTTCTCCTTCGACCTCCCATCTTGCTTCTTATTACTACCGGCCCGGGGAACCTCATTAACCGTTGCTAACACCCACCCAGCTCTATGGCCCCTCTTCCATTACCTCCTCTGGCAGGACGTAGCAACAGAGCATGCCAGCGCTGATGCTAACTATGAATATTATGAGCAGGTGCGTTCTGTTGGTTCATCTAATCTTCTCATCGCATTCAACACTCCACCAAAAGGCCAATCAAGCATTCGCAAACCGCCTCGCCAGCGTCCTCAGACCGGGCGACCTCGTCTGGGTCCATGACTACCATCTCCTTCTAGTCCCTCGCATGCTCAGAAATGCAATGCATTCTGGCGCTGTGAGCGGCGTGGGTGGGGAGAATGGCGGAGACGTGTGCGTCTTTCCTCACAAACGAGGAGGGCACCACTACTGACACATACCACAGCATCATCGGTCTATTCGTACACACCCCTTTCCCTAGCTCAGAGGTGTTTAGGTGTTTACCACGTACGTCTCTCCTCCTCCCCCCCTCGAACAACTAACCAACTCTGCCCAGGTCGCAAAGAAATTCTCGACGGAATGCTAGGCGCTAACCTCATCTGCTTCCAAACCTACAGCTACACCCGTCACTTCACCTCCACCTGCGTTCGCGTGTGCGGGTATGAAACTACTAGTAAGGGTGCTACGGCTACATCTACTAGTGCATCCCGGGGTGCGAGCGTTGTTCCCCGTAGTGCGACTGGAACTGGGGTTGGATCCACCCGTGGAACGAGCCTCACGCGCCGTGGAACAAGCGTGAAAGGCGGAGCAGGCGTTGAGAAATATGTCGGTATTGATGTACAGGGACATGTAGCTGCTGTTACGCATTGTCCGGTGGGGGTTGACGCAGAGAGGGTTGCGAAGGATACGTCAGTTTTTTATTTGGGTCTTTTTTATTAGGGGTACTCATGGGCACGTACGTATGCACGCAACCAGCCTCCGCCCAGGCGTCCAACCGAAACTCGACGCCCTCCGCGCGCTCTACGCAGACAAGAAGATCATCGTAGGAAGGGACAAGTTGGATGTCGTCAAGGGGGTCTTGCAAAAGGTGATTGTTCTTTCTCACATGGTTGTATCGTCGCTCATTGATTGGTTGTTTCTTGTACCATTGTCCAAACGTATAACATCAGCTCCGCGCGTTTGAGAAGCTCTTGCATGATTACCCAGAGTGGCAGCGCAAGGTCGTACTTATTCAGGTGTGTCATGTCATCCGAATACAACACCCAGATAGTAATGAATGGTAAACGCTGTTTGCAGGTGACGTCACCTGCATTAACAGATTCCCCAAAGCTTGAGCGTCAAGTCTCGGAGCTCGTCGCGCATATCAATGGGGAGTATGGGAGTTTGGACTTTATACCCGTACACCACTAGTGCGTGCACTTTTATCACGGCTTCACGTGTCTCATGATTTACCTTCGCCCTTTCCTTCCACACATCGCCTCTGTTATGACTCCAACAGCCACCAAACCCTCAGAAAGGACGAATTCTACGCGTTGCTGAGCGCTGCAGACCTCGGAGTAATCACGCCCCTCAGGGACGGGATGAACACGACCTCGATGGAGTTCGTAATCGCACAAGAGCGCACGAAGCGCTCGCCCCTCGTGTTGAGCGAGTTTATGGGTATTAGCCAGCACATGGCTGATGCACTTCAGGTGAACCCTTGGGATCTCGGGGTGCGTAGTATCTGCCGTCTTTGTGTGATGTGATTGACGGATATGTGGTGAGTAGGATGTAGCAGCTGCGATGAACCGCGGGTTGGTCATGTCTGAGGATGAGAAAGCTTCGAGGCACGCGGCGTTGCACTCGGTCGTAACGACTCACACCTCACACACGTGGGCTGCGGTCCTTGCCAAGATGCTGCTCTCACAGATCAACGCACAGAACACTGCACGTCAAACGCCTTACATCCCTAGAGATAATCTCAAGGAGCTGTATGATAACGCCGGGAAGCGTTTGTTCTTGTTTGATTACGACGTGAGTGATGGATAGGGGATACGGTGCTCGTCGTCGTTGACTTTTGACGGATAGGGCACGCTCACGCCGATCGTCAAGATGCCGTCGATGGCGCTTCCTTCTCCTGATGCGCTCACAGCCCTCGCGAAACTTTCATCCGACCCTAACAACATCGTATATATCGTATCCGGCCGTGACCAAGCGTTCCTCGAGGAACACCTTGGCCATCTCCCGCGTCTCGGGATGAGCGCAGAGCACGGCGGATTTATCCGTTCGCCTGACAGCGCCGTGTGGATGAATTTCACTGCCAGTCTGGATATGAGTTGGATGGAGGAAGTAGCGGAGATTTTCAGGTATTATACGGAGCGCACGACTGGGAGCCATATCGAGATGAAGAAGAGCTCGATTACATGGCATTATCGGTCGACTGATCCCGAGTGGGGGTGCGTGTGTTTGTTTTTGTTTTTGTTGAGTGAAGCTGATGAGTGCTGGGTTATAGACAGTTCCAGTGTAGACAATGCCAAGATTTATTGGAGAATAACGTGGTGCCCAAGAGGCCGATCGAGGTGCTCGTAGGTAAAAAGAATTTAGAAGTGAGGCCTATCGCCGTGAACAAGGTCTGTGCGCGTGGTCTTTGATATACATGCAGACTGACAGTCCATGCAAGGGGGAGATCGTCAAGCGTATATTATACCAGAACCCTGGAGTCGAGTTCATCTTTTGTGCTGGTGACGACAAGGTCTGTTTCATTCTTCCCCATCTTCCTCACTCGCTCACCCTCCAGCAGACCGACGAAGACATGTTCCGCGCTTTACTTCTCTTCCCCCCTTCCTCCATCGGCAAAGCGACGATGGAGCCCCCGCTGTCTGTGACGCTCGTTGACAACACGAAGGAGCACAGCGACGTCGAGCTCGCGGTGTCTCCCGAAGGTGTGTTCACTACTGCCGTTGGACATAGCAGCAAGCGAACGCTTGCAAGTTGGCATGTGACGACGCCTGAGGAGGTGGTGGAGCATATGTTGTTTTTGGTTGGGGAGACACCCCAGGGGGAGGACTTGAAGGGATATCTGTGAGCACGAGTCACGCTGCGCGGTATAGATTTTTTTCGTCTCGAGATTTGTGCAATATGTTTGAGAACACTTGATGTGCTTGTGCCCTTAGAGTTTCCATAGACCACCAATGATGACTGTTTTGAAGTGTCGTCGGAGTTCTTGATAATGTATCTCGGAGAAACTCGCTGGCGGAACTGCCTTGCCTCGGCTTGTATCGAGATTGAAATGCTTTCGAGTGAGAAGAAAGGATGAATGAATCTCGGTAGAGGATAAGAAGGAAATGAAGCACTAGTTTCTGTCTCTTGCTGAAGATCTCCGTTGCATCCTGACATTCCTTGCTTATGGAGACATTCTTCGATGTATGTACATCTGTGAGCAGCAAAATGTTTACTCATCAACGTCAACATCGATCCTCCTACGTAGGTAGAGTTTTGTACGCCTTTTGTCGCAAATTTCCAAAAGTGGTTGCAATGAGGTATTCTTGAAACGAATTTGCAAGGAATTTAATATATTGCAATAATATGGCAACCAAATTGCAACGTGCCGTACCATTGCAAGGCCCGTTGCAATCTGTTGCAATGCCATTTTAACTACATTTCTATGGCAATTTTAAGTACGACTCTATTATTTAAACCCATTTCAAAGGCCATTTTGCCTTTGAACCTTGAAATGCCTTACAAGGCGTTGAAATCTAAATTAGGAATTTCTGACAATTTCATAATGCGCATTAACCATGCATAGCTTGAAGTGCTCGGCGTGTCTCTTGAGCGGTAGAGTGGAGCGTATCCTCCCTACGCAGTGTATGAAGAGCATACTTCAAATGCGTGGTAATGAATAAACTTTGAGGTCGCAAACACTCTTATATGATGGTACCGTACGTGTGATCGAAGACACAATGCGGTATTAAGCGAGTCTTACAATAGGGACAACTGACGGGATGAAAAGAGAATCCAAGATCAACGACTTGTACCAGATGAAGGTAAATACAAACTATGCAATATGAAATCAATCGATGCCCTGCTCGAGCAGCGCCTTCTTCTTCGTAGCGTGGTCAAGTACTTCGTATAATCAATGACACCACCATCCTCGAACATGTTCCCGTGGAAAGGTGTTTTGCGTCGTCGACCACCCAATGACGCTCTTGAGCCCAAAAAACTGCAGGCCAGCTGCGAGATGGATGACTTTGTCGGGGCGTCTTCTCATCGCCGACAAGAAACACGAACTCGGCGTCGAAATGTCTTTCTGTACGATATTAAGCAGCGTGAGAGGTGTCTCTCATGGCAAAATGGAAATTGTAGGAATGCTCGTGGTCCTGTTTGCAATGACAAGCGAGGTACACCCAACCCAGGTGTTCTGTTGCAAAGCTTCTATGTAGTACACCTGGTCGTGTGGCTGCGTTGCCATAAATGTGACCCTGTCCGATCGCCACGAAAAAGGCGCACATGCCTCTTCATCGCCTGCTGAGCTCTGACCGGAGCCGAAAGTGTCGAAGCGTATGAGCAGATGAGTAGAGATCCTGTAAGCAGTATTCTGGCCCAGAGCAATCTGCATTCATCCGAAAAAAGTCAGCTGCGTGGAGAGTGGGCATGAAGTCTATAGTCGGGCACAACCATATCCGAGACCGGCGGCGCAATTTGAGCTCATGCTCAGAGACGTTGACGATGGGTATCATGATCTCGTCACATACTATCCATAGGAGTTCTCAAAAATCCTTCCTCGGCTCCTCTGGGCGCATACTGGCCGATTGCTTAATTTCCTTGGCGAAGTCGTCCTCGAGACGGAAGGTGAACGAGGTGGGGATCTCCTGATGTCGGGACAACAGGGGCGCTACATGAGTATTGACCCGCAATGAGGATGATGACTGAGCCGTGACGCACTGCCGCTTGCAGGAGGTGAGAGCATAAATCACGAGAAACCTCCAAGATGATAGATTTCAGCTACTAAGTACCACTGTTCCCCACTGCTTCGTGAAATTCCTATACAGTGTTTCTGTCTGGTCAACAGCAGCTCGTCCTGATTGGGAATTTGAGATGGCTCCTAACCCAAAGGTATGATGGGACCCTGAAACGAAGGTCTGGCTAGGGGTGTCTCTAGAGGGTACCATGGAGATGAATATGAATGGCACTGCATACTCAGGCTATTGATGACGGTATGCTAGTATTTCACCGACGAGGTTCGGGTGTTCTGCAGCTGGCCGGCTTGGCCCTTCGCCCAATCGATCAAGAAGAAACAACCGACTTCCTTGTATATGGTCTGACTAAAGAAGACTATCGTCCAAGGGTGCTGCGAAGGCGATCAGGGATAACATCGATGAAGCTTGACATATGCTGATGAATGTTTGCAGTATTCTGGAACAACACGGACACAGAATGCATCACGCATGCATCAAACATGGCTCCAGCCCTTGCTCAGCTTCGTATTCACGAGCCTCAGCCTGATCCACCATCAACCCTTTGATGATGCGATTCCCCCTTTCCACTCGCGACAATCGCGCAACAGCCCGCGCGAACTGAGACCACATGTTCGATTCTCGCCAAGTCTTTGTCCCAGACATTCTACAAGTTCACCAGACGTTTCGAAGCAAGCAACATGGTATTATACTCCTGTCTTCTCTAAGTCTGGAAATTGGTAAACGGCGAGAAGACGATTTCGTGTCATGAGGCACTCACACATTCATGGCCTGAAGCTTGAAGTTCGGAAAGGGACGCGTAGATTGTGATGTTCGTCGGTTGAAAATGTCAGTTACTACACAGCGGACTTTGAAAAATAAGGCCAATGGCAGTATGACCAAACAATTGACATTCACCCAACACTCTCAGCGTCCAACCAGTCCGATCTCGAAACCTCTTCTGGATGCACATCTGGAGTACCAAGTTTTGCCATTGCTATTTGCGGCCTGATGTTAATTTTTTCACTTATGTAAAATTGATGACATCTTCATCAGTGGATCGTGTGCGCAGCGGATGCCATCAGTCGTTGAACCGTTGGACTGGCACGGCTGGCAGTGTGCCTGCCTCTGGAAGCTGGTGTGGCCTCAACCTAATGATTATGCTACTTACGACAACACCCGAGGGCTCTATCCCTACTGACTAAGTTACGCAAATGGTGGCAAACACCCGGCTGCACCATCCACCGCTGGACTCTGCCGTCTAGCATATAAGCATTTCTGCGTCACATGTTACTCCCGGTCCGCAGTACAGTACGTACATGATGAAACAATCGGTGCACAGACTTCCATGTGCTTCTAGCACCGGCGGGGACTGCGCATTCGGAGACTCCATGGCCCTTTCCGCAGCTGGTCCCATGCTACACCGATTCGCAGTGCGTTATTTACCTATGGTGGGCGTCACTACTTTGGAACAAAGTCCTGGCCCCCTTGTAAAAAAAATCAGATTTTTATACCGAGAGGACTTCAGTATGCATCTATCAGTCTCTTTGCTTGCTTCGCTCGCTACCGTCATATCATATCAGGCGATCTCCACAGCGCCGTGCTACTGTTTTTTTGTTTTGTATCATTGATCATTGATCATCTGGCACAGCTTCATATTATATTCACAGATAATCCAATTGGTCGTCGATGATCATTGGATGGTGCAAGATTCCGAGGCTAACGGTGATTGAACAAATGATTTGTATCCATCTTTTTGCAGGCTTCAACAAGCTTCCTGAAATGATCAACTAGGAGGATATAAGCGACGGTTTCATGGCTATGAATGAAATGGAACACTGGAATAATATTATTAGCCACGTACTACGGTAACCGTCTCGATGCCTCTGTACTTGTTCCAAACTTCCCTCATTTATTTTTTGTCATCAAGGATAGATAAAAGGATCAAACTTTAGTTTCATCGTGTGTGCAAGTCAACCGTTACATCGATGGCAGTCGAAACCAAACCTGAAACACTTGTTCCGGAACTCTGGACTGCACAGGAGCACAAAGGGGGGTCAGAGGAGCTGGGAGTTGAATACTCAGTCTCTAAGGACTCCGACCTGTCTTTGGTCTTGCAAGAGTTTCCAGAAGGTGGTCTTGCCGCTTGGTCTACTGCTTTTGGATCGTAAGGAGACAAATTTCTAGTGGTGCTGGCTCTTACTTGATTGACTTAGGTTTCTCATATTGTTCTGCAGTTGGGGGTGAGTGTTGCGCTTTATCATTGATGAAGGATGGCGCTCTGAAGCTTCCAAGTTACATCGCATCATTTGGTGTATACCAAGGTATTGCTGCCCATGAAAGTGAGGAAACTTTGTTTAAGCGGCTTGCCTTCTAGCCTTCTATACTGGAAATTATCTCGCAAATGAGACATCATTTGCTATTTCGTGAGTTCTATAGGCTTCTCTATTGTGAGTATCCTCATGGTCTCTTGCAGATTCATTGGGAGCTTCAATACATTTTTAGGCACCTCTGTGAGCCTTGTATCAGGCACACTATACGATCGAGGTTATTTGTGAGTGTGCATGCCAATGTCTCGGAGACGGTGCTCAGCAGGCCTACTACCTAGTCACCATCTTGTCGTTGCCGGGTCGCTGCTGCAGAGTTTCTCTCTTTTCATGCTGTCATTGGCGAAGCCCAATCAGTACTATCAGGTGACGTCCTCCGGCTTTCTGACCTTTTTGTTTCTAACATCATAATAGATATTCCTTACTCAAGGCTTAGGCTCAGGTATCGCATTGGGGTTGCTGTACATCCCGAGCCTGGCCATCGTCTCGCATTATTTCAGACGGAAACGCACACTGGTGATGGCATTCCTTACTATGGGCTCATCGCTGGGTGCTATCATCCACCCGATTATGCTTAATAATCTCCTGAATGGGCGCCTTGGGTTTGCCAATGGCGTACGTGCAAGTGCAGGGTTAGTTAGCGCGCTCCTTTTGATTGCATGCTTGTGTATGCGAACTCGCCTTGATCCGCCGACGACACCAGTGAACTATATCGTGGCAGCTAGAAAGTGTCTTCGTGATGTTCCGTTCTTTTTCGCGACAGTAGGGTAAGACCTGCAATACAGCATCTCTCGAATTTTCGAAAATAATCATTCGTTATGCAGGGCGTTTCTTTTCCAGATTGGCTTCTACTACCCGACATTTTTTCTTCAACTCGATGCTACCCAACACGGTATTGGCATCACCTTTTCATCTTACTCTGTGGGTTCTAGCATTATACAAGTGGTCTTTTTGCTGATTCAATCACCAGCTTGTGATTTTAAATGCGTCCAGCTCTGTGGGACGAGTTTCAGCAGGGTATATCGCAGGGTATATAGGAGTCCTCAACTTGACCGTGATTTCGGCAATTTCGTGCGGATTGATACTTTTGGGCACTATTGGATTGAGTAGCCTGGCCAGCGTCGTTATCATTGCTGTGCTTTTTGGCTATTTTCAAGGGGTGTGTAAGTATTCTTTCCGATTTACTACGCAGTTGAAGGTGTTAATCGGTCATGTAGACACTGCGTTATTGAGTCCACTTATGGCTACCCTAACGCACAACCCCTCTGAGCTTGGGTGAGTGATAACTCGAGCTTCAGTATGTGCGAATGATCTTATCTGGTCACAGCGGGTGGATGGGTATCAGTTTCTTTCTTGGCGGTGAGTGCTAGGATCAGATTTGCTTGTATATTATTTTGAACTCGCACGCGTTCATTCTACAGGATTCGGAAGTTTAATTGGTAGGTGCATTTGTAGCACTTCTTGCTTCACCTTATAAATGTTTACCTAGGAACACCCATTTCTGGTGCCCTACTTACATCAAATTATATCTGGTGGAGACCCGCTTTGTTCTCTGGGGTGAGTCGACTGCGATTGCCGCTTCTCTATACACTTTGATTACTAATAAATCACAGATCGCTGCACTGGCCGGTGCCGCAATGTACATTTTCATGCGGTTCGTTCACATTAGAGTGCAGAAAAAGAATGAATCCTAAGTGAGCGGCCTACGAGTCCATTTACGGGGCAATATCAATGTATAGTCTACAAGTGATTACCGCTACGCGGCTCCTTTGTGCTTGTATATATAGCGTATATAATTTGATTATAGCAAGAACTCATTATACTGACCCGGATTTGCGAATGTGAAGGTGATAGAACGACATGCAATATTAGTACATACCGAGATCATTCTGAGGAATTCTGATGTCATCTCACATACGATTTTCTGCAGACGACTTGCAGAAGTATACATTAAATACTAATTTGGCGACAGATTTCACACGAGTCACAAGTGCACACAGATCCACACAAGGTCTCACAGACATCACAGACATCACAAGTGTCACAAGAATAGCACTGGTAAATATTGAAACAATGGGTGACTTCCCATAGGCAAAATAATGCGGATTATCATATACCAGACTTTGAAAAACATTTTCCAAGTTAAGCAATCAGATATTCTGTACGAAAAACCAAACCATAGGCCAACGGAATATCATGGATGATATTTTATATCAATATCAAGCATTGCAAAACGAGATAGAGACAGAAGTAATCGATGACGAAGAATCTGCACTCATTGTTGCAGCTACTGTACTGGTGGGAACTGAGCTGACTCGACAAGACCGCATTGACAGACGTCAACCACGACGACAATACCTTTGCCGTGCGCAGCTCCTTCCAAATCCACGGATGAGTACCCCATGGCAAGCTTTATTTGCGAGCCAGAACGACCGAGCCTTCATTATGACCATGGGCTTCGATGTGGAGACATTCACCTTCATACTCACCTCCGGCTTCGCAAACCATTGGTACCATACACCCATTCCTCATGACGACATCAGTCAGCATGCTAATCCTCGCGTCGAACGACGATCTCTTGATGCTGGAGGTGCCCTTGGCCTCGTATTACACTACCTAAACTCAACAATGCATCAAATTAGTCTGCAACAGATTTTTGCGCTCATCCCAACAACAGTATCACGGTACCTTTCATTTGGCCTGCACATACTCCTCCTCACTCTGCGCAACATGGTTGATGCCAAGGTCCATTGGTTGCAAGGAGACGAGTTCAGGGAATGCAACACTCTTGTGGTGGCACGTCATGCACGACTTCAGGGGGCCTTTGGTAGCATAGACGGCTTGAAACTTCCTGTGCAAACGTCGGATGACATTGATATTGAAAATGCCACATTCAATGGCTGGTTGTCAGAGCATTTTATCAGTTCAGTTCTCGTGTTTTCATCTCAAGGTAAGCCTCGTTGGTCTTTAAACAAATTACTGCTACTAATGACATGTATCTCAGGCATAATCATAGCAGCCAGGACAAATGCGCCAGGGAGCTGGCATGACTCTCGTGTTGCGAAGGAAATTTATGCGGCCCTTCGAGATCACACTCCTGCAGGCTACTATATCGTGGCTGACACTGCCTTCCCGCGTGGAAGCAATGATATCAATGGTCGTATTTGCGCACCTCTCAAACAGGGTCAAACTTTGCGAGGCTCCGCTGCAGACATAGAAGAACGCATGGCATTCAATCGGGAATTACTTTCATACCGACAGACAGCTGAGTGGGGTATGCGAAGCCTCCAAGGTGCATTTGGCCGTCTCCGTGTTCCACTTGATATATCAGACAAAGAGGCTCGAGGTGACCTTATTGAAATATGTGTTCGTCTACATAACCTGCGTTTGAAGAAGGTGGGCATCAATCAAATACGTACTGTGTATATGAATCATTGGCAAGCAACTGACGAAGACATGGAGGTCTGGCATGATTTTGAAAATATGCTATTTTCGGAGCAACGGCAGAAAGACCGGGTCACTAGATTTCATGTAACATTAGAGTACCAGTGAATACTAACTACTGGCTTTGGAGAATGGAACGAAACGGGGGATGTATGAACAGCTATGATGTATGAAAGACTTGTAAGACCATATCGAATGAAACACAACAAATCAAAGACTTGCACAGTCAAGTCAATTAAAAGCTAAGAGAACACAAGAGATAGACTCGAAAGTAAAATGAAGAAATGTAACCGTCTAAACAAATGACCTTTAAACCTCTGGGGTACCTTCCTTAGTACCCTTACTGTACATGACACTGGCGGACTCATCATCCACAATAGTGTCCTTCGCTGCTTGCGAACATTGCATAGCCAGACGACGAGATGCAGACATGCGTTGTCTAGCTTCCCTTCCGACACATGATGGGCCTCCAACATGTGAGTCTTCTTCGACAGATGAATCATCATATGGTGCGAATTCTTCGTCCGTTAACCATCTGATTGATTGGCCTCCATCTGGGTAATATTCGTGCATCAAGGACTTTCTTTTTGGAGGTGGAGAACGAATCTTCCTATGGTGCCGACTGCCAGATCCTGATGTCTGAGACTGCATCATCTCAACACGTAGTTCTGCCATATCACAGGCACGTTGAGAATCGTATAACTTACTACGCAAATCAAACACTTGTGCATGAAGTGTATCGATTCTGGTCTGTGCATCTCGCAACTGCTGGGCCTGTGCCATCAGCTGAGTATTGGCAAGATTACGATCTGCTCGTTCTCCATCACGAGCTCGCTGTGCAACAGGATCAAATGCACCTGAGAGACGAGTTAGCAACTCTGCAGCGGCAGCACCACGTGCATTGCGTCGTGGAACAGGAGCTTCTGTGTGCATGGCCTTCGTAACAGCCACATGTTGTGGCTCGTCTGGACCGGAAGAGACAGAGCGAGTATCGTCGTGAGGGTTGTCATCATAGTCTACATCATTGAGATCACGTGTGCCTGCTCGTTCATTGATAAGTGCTTCGATTTGGTGTGCACGGGTGACATCAGGAGGGCAAACACCATCTCCAGTAGGTTTGGTAGTCTTAACGAGCTAAGGAGAGGTCAGTCGAAAGTAATTGAATGAGCAGAGGGTAGGATCTTACCTGTTTAAATTTGGTTTCAAGGGAGCTGGCTTTGCGGACCGGACGTCCCAGTTCTTTCGCCCACTCTGAGAACTTCGCATGTACTGCCTGCCAGCCTCGCTGACCAAGCGGCAGTTCATTTTCGACGAAGTCGAGAAGTGCCTTAGTGTCAGCAGTAGTATAATTATTAGAACCTGATGGGCGTCCACGCTTGATCCTGGTGCCACCCTCATCATCATCAGCCATGGTCTCATGGGCACGCTTAGTGGCTCGCACTCCTGAGTTTTCCTTGCCCTTGGTTTGGGTGGTGTGGACTTTGCGACGAGCCCCAGCTGTTTTAGAGGCAGCAGCATAGCCACGTGCCTCAGCAATGACAACTGGGTCAGTCAAGTCCAGATCAACGCCGTCAGGAAGTGGACGGAGGGCAGGATCAATGAAATTGTTGTCGAATTCATACTGAGGTGAAGGAGAAGGATGGTGCTGATGCTGGGTAGGGAATGTGGCTGGGGTATTGAGGGCATACCGGGGCTGTCACATAATCAGTCGAAGATATGAGCTAGATAAAGTGGAACATACCTGATAACTTTGAGAGCAAGTTTCATTCATCCTCGGAGTGAGTGGAGCAGGTGGAGCAGACTGCGAGACATGTGATGGACAGCATGCAACAGTCTGTGCAATCCCAGGGTGTGGTTGCCATGTCCCGGTTCAGTCGCGAGTGTATGCATTGCCGGCGCCGTCATAGTGTAAGTCAACCATGAGTATAGAACTTCAGTTTCGGAGTGTAGTGTTAGTGAGAGAAAGGACCCAAATCAACGAATGCTCACTTTGTACTCCTCAAAAAGCATTTCTTTATATGCCAGGAGTCTGACAGCCGCCGGCCATCGAAAATTTCTGGATGCGAGTTGTCCGTCATATGTTGATATAGCAAAATAAGGAGGCGCCACATTCCCTTGACGAGTGTTGGTGAAATTTTCTCGAGGGCACTTTCGGATTGGACGCCAGTTGTCCGTTGTCTGTTGATGTGGCAAATTAAGTAGGTACCGCAGTCCGCAAGCACTAGTGAAAAATTCTGGGGGGACTTTTGGATTGGACAGTTGTCCATCGTACATTGATGTTGAAATGTAGGGAGGCACCGTTGTCCCTTGGTGGGCGGCGAGCAGCGAGCGCTAGTGTGAGGCTTAAACATTTGGCTCGTCACAAAGCAGCCAAAATAGTGCCTATATAGAAAGAAAGTAAGTATGCAAGTTCTGTGAGCCTATACAAGTTTGTACAAACTTGTACAACTCTGTACAGGCACACAGTAGTTGCCAATGTGTACAAGGGAACCGTGAAGTATGAAACGGTGCTGGAGCAGTGGTATCAAACGGCGGACAACAGAAGGTAAGATTATGTCAGCGGATATCGCTGGTGTGAGTGATCCTGAAAAGGCAAGTTTGAGTTTATTCCCGTTAGAATAATCTGTAGGGGGGGGTACCCCCCCCCCCCCCTACAGATTTAAGGTTTATTGGGGGGGGGGGGGGGTAGACCCTTGATGGATTTCAAACGGTGACGAAATGTCACCCGGCATCGCGGCACACCTTCCTAATATGTGAAATTATATTCTATTCTACATTATTTTTGCCTACGGGAAGTCACCCAATAGTATGCAGGAGGAGTAAATCAGAACAGTATATACTAGTATGTAGTGCATAAATCAAGTACTACTGGTTATACTTGGGCTCACGGCTCAGGCTTGAAATTTGGTGAGCCTAAGCCCCCCTCAGGCCGAGCCTAAGCTGGGGCTTTGAGCCCAAGCCGGGCCAGAACATCACCAATGCACCATTCTCTGTAGGGATGATGCATCATGTCTGGCAATTACCAGACACAAGAAATGCATCAACTATGTCCATTAGCATTCCCAGTGATGCATTATGGTTAGTGCTGCCGCGGTCCGGTTTGGTCCGGTTCAGAGGCAGTTTGACGAGAACCGAGAACTGGACCAAGGTCCAGTTCTACCTTTATCAACGAACCTTGGTGTCAAGACCATGCACAAAGGGTAGGACTGATTCCGAGGGGCTTGGCTTCAGCTCGTGCACTGCGCCCTGTTGTTTTCAGTCGTATCGGATGCTTCGGACGACGCCACATAGGACGAGCGCGACCGTTTGACAGAGGCACAAGAAAAGGGACGTCGAGTGTCACTCGACGTCCATATACCAATGTTTCACTTTAACATTCTCCTTACAACGCTAATATACGTATCACGTCAGTTTTACCTTATAAACCTCATAGATATTGAACAAACATCTCAGTCCCAAAATATAGACTGAGATGTGAGTTGTTACATTCGAACTTACTTTAGAGCGCGCACTGATTCAAACGAGTAGATTGTCCCTATCTACTTAGGTATTGTACATGGACTCAGAGTCCCAAAATATAGACTGAGATATTGTCCCTATCTACTTAGCTCCCTCTCGATCCGCTCGCCTCGAATCTTGAGAGGTTATGAGCCCTGCTACTACCATGGATACTCCGCTCCCCAGCTCCAACTCTGCACTCTTCAACATCCCAAAGCTCGCTGATGACGGCGTGAATTGGATAACCTATAAGGGAAGAATGTTGACGGCTATTGGTGCTCGAGGCCTGATGCGATATATCGACGGTCGTAAGACAAAGCCCGTTCCTTTCGAAGTTGACCCGTCGACCGGGAAACCGAAGAAGAAGGACGGCTCGAAGCCGACGGATGCGGAAATCGAGGACCTAGACGATCAGATAGATGAATACCAGCAAAAGGACTCACTGGTAAAACAACGAATATTTAGTACCATTTCCGACCAGCTCTTGCTCCGGATCCAGAACCTAGGCAGCGCAGCTGCCATCTGGGACGAGGTCTGCAAGATCCACGAAGGGAAAACAGAATTGGTCCAGATAGACCTCCGTCGCAGACTCCAGGAATTGAGATGCGAGGAAGGGGGCGACATTAAAGCACATTTCGGAGAGCAACTACGCCTCCGAGAATCGCTTGCGGGGATGGGCGCCAGTATAGATGATCACGATTTCTACGCGATCACGTTGGGCTCATTGCCCGAATCCTACCGTCCATTGGTCTCGTCAATAAATGCAGCAGCTAAGATAGCCAAGAAGGTACTTACTCCTTACGAGTTGATCAGCATGGTCACCGAAGAGTACGAGCATCGCCTGCTCTTGGATCGTCGTACCAGGAAGAAGGGGAGTAACTTGGCGTTTATCGCTAGAACTGCCCAAGGGAAGAGCCGCTGAAGGTACAACAATTCAGAGAGTGAGTCTGAACAATGTTGGGTCTTGCAGAACCTAGCTGCTATTCGACCCTAAAGGGTTTCTGGACCAGGCTCAAGGCTCAGAGAAGAGGAAATATGATAGAAAACTACTGAAGACTCTGACTCCTACTGGTAACTGGTGAAAAGATAACTTCCTTATGTAAGCTACAAAAGTGCCAACATAAGGTAAGGTAAAAACAGTCTCTACAAGCCCAGCCAGAAATGAATCCCTACACCGCGAAACTGGTAGCTCGAGCCAGCAGAACACAGACGTGGTGTGCCACAACTGCGACAGGAAGGGGCATTACAAGAGCGACTGTTGGAGAAAAGGGGGCGGTAAGGAAGGTCAGGGTCCGCGACAGAAGAAAGCAAAACAGACCAAGCCTGCTGCTACAGCAGCAGCTGTCACAGACTCGCCGGACAACTACGCTTTCGCGTCAATCAGTGACGCGAATGTGTCTGGAGGCCTAGACTCACCTGACAAACACCACGCGGCAATCATAGATTCCGGCGCCACCTCCCACTTCTGCCCTGAGTGTGCCAAGTTCACCACATACTCCCCAATCGACCCCCTCGATATACGAACTGCGGACGGTTCTGTCATTAGCGCTGTAGGCCGCGGTAATGTACAAATCAACTTACCGCTGGGCGCAGGATGGACAACGGTCACCCTCAAGGATGCCTTGCACGTCCCAAAGATGGGCTTCACGCTCGTGGTGACGAATCGGATAACTGCTGCCGGCTTTTCCGTCCACTTCGAGGGTGCAACCTGCAGGATATTGTCAGCAGGACCAAAACGGCAAGTAATCGCCGAAATACCTCACGTCGACGGCCTATACACCGTTGCAGGTCATCACAAGCATCACGCTGCATTGGCAAAGGGGAAAGTTACCTTGGGAGAACTCCATCGTGCTCTGGGACACGTATCACACTCAGCAGTTAAGTCCGCTGTCGAAAAGGGCTTGGTGGAAGGCGTTGAGCTCGACTCCGCCTCGGAACCAGAGTTCTGCGAGGCATGTGAGAAGGGAAAGGCAGCGAAGCAGCCATTCCCAAAGGAGTCCAAACGTAGGGCGCAGGCGTACGGCAAATTGATCCACACCGACCTCTGGGGACCTGTGCAAACCGTTAGCATAGGCGGGAGCTCATACTACATGAGCTTCACCGATGATTTTTCCTGGGAGATGTACATCCTCTTCCTGAAACTAAAGAGTGAGGCTCTTGGTGCATTCAAGCAGTATGAAGCGCGACTCACCAGACAACACAACGCTAAGGTCAAGACGTTGCGTTCGGACAGGGGAGGAGAGTACTTGAGCGCTGAGTTCGACGCCTACTTAGTGACCCAAGGCATCAAACGGGAGCTCACCGTGCACGATTCGCCACAGCAAAACAGCGTAGCTGAGCGCCTCAACCGGACGCTGGTCGAGTTGACACGTGCAATGTTGCTGGCGTGCAATGTCCCGAAATTCCTGTGGACTGCAGCGGTTAGCTATGCTAGCTGGCTGCGCAATCACTTACCTTCGTGGGCTACGCCCGGCCACACGCCATATGACTTGGTACATGGGCGTAAGCCCAACCTGGCCCAGGTGCATGAATTTGGCGCCCGGGTGTATGTCCACTTGCAGGATGCAGGGAAGCTCGAGGCGAGGGCGGAGGAGGCGATCTTCATTGGAGTAGATGAGCAGAGCAAGGGGTACCGTGTCTACTGGCTGGGTAAGCGTCGTATCTCTGTGGAACGGAACATTAGTTTCATGCCCACAACTGTAACTGTGGCTGCAGACGTACAGCTCGAGGGGGAGAAGGCGCTGTTGCCAGCGAGTAACGACCAGCACGTCTCGATACCCACACCATCTACCCCACCAAAGCTCCAGACACCACTCCCAGAACCAGCTGCCCCCAGAGCGACACGCGTTAGGCCTCCCATAGGGTACTATAAGTCCCTACATGAGGGGGAGTCAGCTTCGTTAGCGACCACAGACGACAATGAAGACGATGCCTCACTTACCCATTGGGCTCTAGCAGCAGCAGAGCCCGAACCTACTCTCCAACAAGCCTTAAACGGCCCGGACGCTGTGGAATGGCAAGAGGCCATAGACTATGAAATTAGTCAGCTAGAGAAGCTAGGAGCCTGGGAAGTGGTAAATGTACCACGTCATGCTAACGTCATACCCTGCCATTATGTCTTGGCCACCAAATGCGGCCTGGACGGTGAGAAGCTCAAGCTCCGTGCCCGACTCGTGGCAAACGGCCAATGTCAGAAGCACGGCCTCGATTACTCGGAGACTTTTGCTCCAACTTCCAACATGCCAACCATATGCACCGTTCTTGCTATGGCCGCCCAGAAGGACTGGGAAGTCCACCAAGTCGATATCAAGAGCGCGTACTTGCACGCAGAAATCAAAGAGGACATCTACATGAGAGCGCCTCCTGGATACCTAAAGGCTGGTGAGGAGGGCAAGGTACTGAAGCTGAAGAGATGCTTGTATGGGTTGAAGCAGGCGGGATTCGAGTGGTCGGAAGAATTGGCAAGTGTGTTCTTAGAGATGGGCTTCACGTGTTCGCAAATTAACCAAGCCGTGTACTACGTATGCGAGGCTGACAAGCACATGGTGGTGACCGTGTCGGTTGACGACATGGCCGTCACATCAAAGCACCTGCGACACGTCACCGAGTTCAAGGAACACCCTCGTCAGTACTTCGACATCACGGACTTGGGAGACCTTAGCTGGCTGCTAGGTCTCAAGGTCGAACGCACAATCACACTCTCACAGCACGCATACGTCAACACCGTACTCGAGCGTTTCCACCTGACCGACTCGAAGAGCGCCGTCATCCCAATGGACGCGGGTAGCACGCTGACCGTGGAGCAGTCTCCAGACACCCACACTGCACTCGCTGACATGCGAGACGTACCTTACCAACGTGGTATTGGGTCGCTCATGTACGCAGCAACCAGCATGAGGCCCGATATCGCGTTTGCCGTAGCAACACTCTCCCAGTTTATGCGCAACCCTGGACGGGTGCACTGGGAGGCGGCAAAGCGCACCATGCGCTACCTCAAGGGTACAGCCGGCTACGGGATAACACTAGGAGGGACAGACAAAGGATTAGAGGCATACATCGATGCTGATTGGGCGTCCCAGCCTCACCATCACTTGATGTCTGGGTATGTGATCATGTTGCATGGGGGCCCAGTCGCATGGAGCTCGAGGAAGCAACCCATCATAGCACTGTCCACTGCGGAGTCAGAGTATATCGCCCTGACAGCTGCCGCGAGGGAAGTACTCTACTTACAACTTCTCCTCAAGGAACTCTACGGCGAGACGCACACTTCCACCCCCATCCATTGCGACAATCAATCGGCTATTGCGTTAGCGTCGAACAACAAGTTTCACGCACGTACCAAGCACATAGATATACGTTATCACTTCGTCCGCGCCCACGTGAAGAACAGAACTTTCGAGCTGCACTATTGTCCCACAGATGACAACGTAGCCGACACGTTCACCAAACCATTGCCTCGACCACGCTTTCAGAAACTCAGGACCATGATGACACTTGGTCCCGCTCGAGGGGGAGTGTTGTTTTCGGTCATATCGGATGCTTCGGACGACGCCACGTAGGACGAGCGCGACCATTTGACAGAGGCACAAGAAAAGGGACGTCGAGTGTCACTCGACGTCCATATACCAATGTTTCACTTTAACATTCTCCTTACAACGCTAATATACGTATCACGTCAGTTTTACCTTATAAACCTCGTAGATATTGAACGAACATCTCAGTCCCAAAATATAGACTGAGATGTGAGTTGTTACATTCGAACTTACTTTAGAGCGCGCACTGATTCAAACGAGTAGATTGTCCCTATCTACTTAGCTCCCTCCCGATCCGCTCGCCTCGAATCTTGAGACCCCCTTACCCGAGTATGTGCCCTTAATTTCAGAATGATGTCCGAAGAAAGTCCAAGGACGTCTGAAGGACATCCGAAGCGCGGGAAAGTTCGGAAGGACTTTCCGGACGAGTGCAAGTAACTTCCGGACGAGTGCGGGAAAGTTCCAGAGGAACTTCCGGAAATTACGATGAGGTTTCGTCCTGATACGGATACGTGTAATGGCTACTTAGGACAAGTCCTAAGTAGAAGCAAACAGAGGAAAGGCTGCAAGGACAAAGTCCGAAGCAGAATAGGTCCAGAGGACCGCAGGAAAGTTTCAAACGAACGTCCGGAAACTTCGGAGGATCGGATGAGCGGATAAGTGGATGAGCGGATGAGCGGATGAGCGGGGATCGGATAAGCGGAGCTCTGGCCTAGGGAATTTCTCCCTAGGCCTGAGATGGATATTGACTAAGTTGATAGACTAGAACTGATGTGAGGACTTAGAGTGAGATCTAGTGCGAGGACTAATATGATATTCAGACTGAGGAACTACAGGACATATACAAGAGTTTATATACTAAGGAAATAACGGAAAGATCAGTAAGCAAGCATCCGAGGCTATGTATGAAGCATAAGCAAAGTTATCAAGCGCGAGTCGGAAATGAAGCATAGGTTAACGGATCAGTAAGCATACTGGTAGTAAGTATAACTGAGATACCGAGGACAAGGAATACCGAATAGAGGAATAGGCTGTGTTAACGTTATATGCACAGGAATTGAATTAGGAAGCTTATCGTATATCGGATCAGATCAGATCGGACTGGATGTCCGGATGAGACGCGTGGATATATGGGATATGACATTAGGGTGATGGGACAAAGGATGACTGATGCAGGCTAGCTGAGGTATGGAGGTAAAGGGATGTGGATGTGGATGTGGATGTGCAGAGGTGCAGGGATCCGGATGGATAGAGGACTGGAGACATGGATAGGGCGTCCGAAGGTCCGGATGAGGCGTGGGAATATTGTTGGATGTAGGTCCGGAATATGGGATATGACACTTGGACCGAACCTTTGCGGACAGTTCGCACCGGTCAGGTTCGGTTTTTTTTTCGGTTTGAACACGAACCGGACCCAAATTTTTTTACAGCTAGCAAAAAAAACATATATTCGAAGTACTTGTACTGATAACTATGTATCTAACATATCTAACGAAGTTGCATTTCCCTCAGCCTCTGCTGCAGCAGAAGTGCACAGTGCTTCTCAGTGTTGAATGCGAACTCGAATATTGAAAGAGGAGAGGTGTGGAGATGGATGGCAAAAGATGGAGCGCTCTCCAGGAAGCTGTAAAAGATTAGCCAAGGAAGTGCTGTGTGTTTCATAGCCTGACTGACCTTTGCACAAGCACCATAGTAGCCTTGAGCGCTGATTCCTGAACAAAGATTGTCTAGTCAAATTAGTATCTGTACATCAGCTTATGCAGGAATCAAGATCATGTACTCCCATAATGATAATTGAGAGAATTGTTCAAGAGAAGGTGTAAGTTCTGGTGGGTCGTTCATTATCACGTCATCACAACTCAAATGAGACGTACCTCCAAGAGGTCTCCACCTGAGACTCTCGAGCATGAATGCAGTGACCTCGGCAGCATTTCCTGATCATCAAATGTTGGCACTAATCATGAGCTATCTCAGTCAGTGTATGTCGCATAAGTGACTCACATTTTCATCTTGAGCAAGAGGTATGTCGACGGTCGTCAGTGCGTGTGGAATGTCCTTCAGAAACAACTTGAGGTTGAAATTACAATGTCAGGACTGTTGTTCGATTGGTTGGGATGCATTTAGAGGCCGTGTGCTGAAATGTATCTGAGCAAACGACACCAATGAATGAGGCACAATGGGCTTGCAGGAGGAGCTGCACGACGAGATGTGTGGTTTGATTTGTTGGGGAGTTGAGCATTTTTCATAGCGGTCGACAATGATTGGTTTGATTTCACCAAGATCAAGAATTTGTTGATTGATTGTTAGACAAACCTCATGATTGAGGACAGTGCTGACACTGCTGAGTGCCCAACAAAGAACATATAAGTCCCCCATCCAGAGTCGAGTCTACATGCGCAATGTACCTAAATAGTGTCAAGATTGATTCAGACCAGTGCAAACACAACCAGTCTCCGCCATATGCATTGGAGAATCCTGGAAAATATATCAAAGTAATATATTGGTTAGTTTATGATAGAGCTTGATTGATGGTTAATTGGTACCTTGAGCTTGATTGGACAACCGGGAGCACAAAATGCGAGTGTCCGGACAGAATTGAAAGTCAATGCAGATGTCGAGGATCCCAGAAGTTGAAGTACCCATGAGTGCGGAAGAGAAGTTACCAGCTTTGCTGATATCTCAAGGAAGTTTCGGTTCATGGTTCGGAATGGTTCGGGAAGGTCCGAACCCATGACCGAACTGTCCCAGGAACAACAAACCGTGAACCTCATTTTGGTTTGGTCCGGCCAAAATGGGGAACCGTGGACCGAACCATGAATGAACCTGACCAATGGTCAGGTTCGAACCATGGTTCGGAACTGGACCACGGCAGCACTAATTATGGTAGGCTAACTAGCAGACATAGCTAGATAGAGCAACCCCGCACTACCCTGTACCATTCTAGCTCAGCAACTAAGAACAATCTCCGTACCATTCTAACTTGGCAATTAAGAACAATCCCCAGCAACTTAATCATGCTTCTGCTTCGTATGTTCAGAATCACGATCTTTATTCATGGATGATGTAATACAGCATGTATAGTCAAAAATAAGGTACAACTACACCGATCAGGCGTGATCGTCACAGAAGTCATCAGTGTCCATCACAGGCATTGTCAAGTCGGGTAATGACAGCTCAGCATGGAGGAAGGGAGGTGTGGTGTCGATACCAGGGCTCAGGGTCGGCATCAGGTAAGGTGCCCAAAGCACACAAAAATGGCCAGCAAGCCTATGGCGGATATCAGCCTGTCGGGCAGCATAGGCCTGCAAGCCTTCGGTATGGGCAGGGCTCTCTCCTGTGAATTGACTTCTCTGCTCTTCCCAACACTGTGCATCCCAGTGGAAAAACCATATCACTCTCTCCATTTCCTCTGTGAGCAATTCCACTTCCTCTGTCCATTGTAGGGCTCTCGCCCGGCTCTTGCACCATTTGATATGCACTCCTGGTAATATATTAGATTAATTTGAGAATAATGCCAGTGATGCTGACCATCATCATCACAATCCTGGCCATTGCAATCAATCCCCTCCATCATCCAAATCCATGATACCTGACGTCTTCCTTCCCAGACACCAAACAGATCCACAAGAGGTTTGATATGCTCATCTGCTAGCTCGTGCAATCGGCCCTTCCAATCCATCTTCTTCAACAGCATGGCTAGGAATTTTAGGGCTGTCCAAGCCGATCTGTAGCATTTTATGCATGCAGTACGCCAGCCATGGATGCAAGTGAGGGCGTTTTGGGCTCGCATATTAGTGCCTTGGCCATGCATCTATTCACATTTAAATGTGAGAAGTGAGCAGTGTATATGCAAACACTGGCGAAGCTCTTCAAGCGCATCATGGGCCTGGGCGTAGCGTAATTCCCATTCATTGTTCTGAAGGTGCTGATCTCATGGCTTGTTCTTCATCTGTGAAGGTAACCACAGTATGATATCTTCAGCATTATTTTGATCATCGTGCCCTCCTTGAAGCACTGCAGGCATGTAAAGAACCTGAACATGACCCCATGTCTCGATTTTATGGCAGAGCAAGTTCCACATCCGAACAAGGCTGCCCCATTGTGTATCCATGATATGCACACCCATGGACTTGACCAAAGACTTAAGATGACGTCTAAAAATTGTCAGCTGGATTACTGATGGGCACTTACTGTTCTTCTTCCAGGTCTAGACCGGACACAATAAGTACACTAGGTGAGACTTCTGGATGTAATGAGACATCTACCCCATGCTCCAGCTTGTGTGCTTCCAGCTTGGCCAGTCTCAGCTGTGCACCTGCCTGTGTAATTGCTACATCTATTGTCAGTGAGGGATCACTAGGAAAGTAAGCTTTACTTACTGATAGCTTTGGTTTCAAGTGGATTGGGAATCATGGTGTCGTTAGGATTCTGTTCCCAAACCTCCATTTCACTGAGCCATGTTGCATGATGTTCAATAGAGATCACAGCATCAAACTCGTCAAAAGCAGCCTGGTGTTCAGCCCTTTCGACCAGAGCATCTTTCATCTTATTCAACAGCAAAGCACCCAAGCCTACTACCTTCTTCCAATTCCAATCACCAAAATGGTCGTCGAGTGTGTCTCGATGGCACCCTGGGCCCCATGTTCTTCATACTCGAGGCCACTGGATTGATGTTTGACCAACCTCTTTCTGGGCCTCGCCATCCGTCCGGCCAATGAAGCAAGTGAAGTTGAATGAGAATATCGATTGACATTTTGCAATGTGTGCGGGAAGGTGAAATTTCGGTATGAAGAAGTGAATAATCTTTGATACATAGTCTAAATGGTGTGACTGAGGGAGCGACACCATGCATGACCAGATGTGCTTGTGCTACTGGCATGCAATGTCATAGGACATGTTCAATATCTTGAGGGAATTGTTACTCAACATGGAGAAGAACAGATAATCCATATTAATGTACCTGTACAACATGATCAGTTCCTTACACCTAAGCGTGGTTCAGCCCTTGACGTACTTTTCGCCTTTCTGTAGATCACCAACTCCATTACCTCGCTTTATGTTGTGGTGTGTGTAGTTGACCATGCCAACACCAGTTGCAGCCAGTCCTTGAGACAATTTGGTATCCACCATATTTACTGCATTGTGACTCGAGCAAGTGCTTTTCTGCGAAATGGAATGAGAAACATACAGAAAAACATGGAGATCACATACCTCTTGTGCTTCTCCAAGATGCTCAGCTAGATATGACTTGTAATCAGCCTCCTCCACAAAATACGACCATCCTTTAGAAAGGCTGGGGTTAGCATGATCAGTCGACACATTGCACCTCTTCAAGCAAAAGTTCACATCTATGGTGACAAATGTAGTGTACAACCACCTGAAATAAACATTAGCTCATTGTCATCATTCTCACACGTCTCTGATACTTACTGTTTATCTTTTGTTGCATGCTCCCAGCCATTGGGCAAATTTATACCAGGCTGTGGACAAGCTAGACAGATGACGACACATTTGCCTTGCAATGTGCCCTCAACCCCGCTCGATTCATGACCATGACCAAATCATTTCAACATTTTGAGATGACTCCACTCACGAACCATTCACATGAATGTGTTGTAGTGGTCCTAAAGTCAAACATTAAACTTATAAGTGGGCAGAATATCGAAGCACCTTACCTTGGGTTTTGTGAGCCCTGTATTATCCGTCAAATGAACTAATGAGTGGTAGAATTCATATGTGGAAGCCTTGGACTCAAAAGATAATATCTGAAAGTGACGCAATAGTTGAAATGTTGCTGCAGTCCTGGGGTCAATCAATGTTGATGGGAACCAGCCATGACAAAGAAGCTGCCTGATGTGCGTGTTGGAGGTTTCACAGCCACAAAAATCCAACCCGACTTCATGGATTCTGTTTGTATCTATTAGCACAAACTCGTCATTGAATGCCGGTCGAGGGAGAATACAATTTTGGCTGGCAGGATGCCCAAGCTGGACTTGAAGGCCGAACATCTTCAAAGACATGCCCTGGAAGAATTTGCCAATCCATTCCTGCAAATAATTTAATATTTTGAATTAGTACTGCAACGACACGTAAGTACCTGTATTTGATGGGTGGGAGACCGCACATGATTGGTCACAGTGCATTCACAACAATACAACTGCAAATCATCGCAGTCTAGACATTGAAACTGTGCATGAGCATGACATCCCCTGCATATACCACTAGCATATTCTCCACATCCATCCAATCGAATGAGTTCAGCAACATAAGTGTCGTGTTTGCTCATCCAACCTAGGAGGGGATTGTCCTAAGTACTGGTTAGTAACCAAAATGAGCCAAGAGCAAGTTCTTACTGCAGCTGTCCGTCTGCGCTTATGAGGCAAGGTCTCATGATGACCCAGAGCATTGTCCATGGGCATAGGATCATTGTTGCCAGTAAAATATATGTTATCTTCTTCACTTGGTGTGGGTTGAATTGATTGGGACATAGATGAAGGCGATGAATTTGTGCTGGTAATATTGCGCCTTGTGACCCGCATAGTCCCATCATGATGGCCTGAAAATGTAACTGAGGTATGCACATGTTGTTGTGGCTCTATATGTGAGGAAGTGGATGGTTTATATACATTCATATCATATGAATGCACCTCTGACTGTTGATTTTCCAGGATGTTCGGGGCAAGGGAACCGACTGAATCGTACTATGCGGCTGGCCTAATAATGACAGAGCATTAGTGCATACATCAGATTTATAAAGATATTTCTCACCAATAGGAGGGGGGATATCATATTCAGGCTGCATCTCTCGCTATATGTGAGCAACTGTTCCTTCTAAGATGCAAGGGACATCATATTCAGGCGCTGTATGTGCGCAACACTGGGCCAAGCACAGGCCTGTGAGAATTCATTAGATAATATGTGTGATACAATAAACATGTTTTATTGGCTGACTAGTGACCACGCTACTGCCAGGACACTGTAGAATTTATATTATGTAATATTTGCCAGTATTTGGACTTGGAAATACATTCACACCTTCCGTCTATGGGATCCACCACCTTCTATCTGCATGATCCTCCAGAGCATCATCAGGCATTTGACCAGAGTATAACAAGGCTTTACCTAACTTTATCTGATATATAATGTTAAAAATATTCATCATAATTGCAGACCACTTGATAAAGGAATAAATAGGTAGACTACATAGGCAGATTCTCTCAAGGCCATCATATTGGCAAACCTATGGTAGTAAGTTGTGATCTACCTAGCACATTGATACTGTTATTATCGAATGTACCAACTATGGCTAGCTATATATTGGCAGCTTCCAATTGCAAGGGCTGCCATCACTGGCAATGTGCCCAAGTGTGATCAGCTGTACCTAGCTATATATACATAGCTTTCAATTGTGAGGTCTACCATCATCAAATATTTGATGATACATAGCAAAGCTTTATTAAACTGCAGAAAACTTGACAAAGGAGTAGATGAGTAGACTACGTAGGTGGGATTCCCCATAAGCCATCATATTGGCAAACCTATGGTAGTAAGCTGTGATCTACCTAGCACAGTGATGCTGTTATTATCAAATGTACCAACTATGGCTAGCTATATATTGGCAGCTTTACATTGCAAAGTCTGCCATCACTGGCAATGTGCCCAAGTGTAACCATAAATTGACAGAACAATCTTGTCAAATCATATGGCTGATATATTGTCAGACATACCTTCTCTTACCAGGATTGTTTTTGATTGCAAAGTCTACTATTATCAACAATGAGTCTGGGAGCTACAATGAGTTGTCAGACAACAGTAAACTGTTGTTTCTATATAAGATACATCTAGCAATATATAGGTAGTTTTTGATAGAGAGACCTAACATCTCAACAAAGCAAAATGCTGATACATTGTCAGACATAACCACTCTTACATGTAGTGTTTCCAATGGTGGTGTCTAACATCACTGACAAGGAGACACTGTTGTCTCAGACCTAACATCTTTAGCAGTGAGTCTAAGTGCTACAATGAGTCACCTCAACAAAGCAAAATGCTGGTACATTGTCAGACACAACTACTCTTACACATAGTGTTTCTGATGGCAGAGTCTAACATCACTGATAGGGAGCCACTGAGTTGTCTCATGAAGGCAAGAGGCTTATAATTTGGTCACATATACATAACATTGCACATGCAGAGAGGGATTTGTTATGCCATCATCATATTATATTTACACAATATTCATTAATTAATACAGGCTGTACAGGACAATAAAAATATTACAACAAAATTAATTTGTGACAGTAGATTGCTCTTGAAGGGCAGCACATTTTTTTGTGAATCTTCGAGAGCATGCTGTTTTTGCTGATACTACGCTGCAACGACAAAGAATTAGGAAAAACACGACTGTGCAAGGTATTAGCCTGGGACTTAAGGTGTATGAGATGCATAATGAACTGAGTCCACCACATCATCAGGTCACCTACCTCCTCACTTTTATAAGGATCTTCTAACAGGTCCAGAATGCTATGATAGAAATTTTCTGAATCTGTGACCGTGTTGGTACGGGAGAATACGGATGATGAACTCAACGAGAACCGAACCTGAAATAACAATCAACAGGGAAGGAATGCGGTACTAAATTGGCTACATGCCTGCATGGCAATATAGGCCAAGGATCCTCTAGTTACGGATTTCATGCCATGGAGGTATGTGTTGCCGGAGCATGTAGCCTTTGGTTCCTTATCTACTGAGCTTGGTGACGTAAACACATGTTTGAAACCCTACGAAGGAAGACTTTGCTATGAGTGAGAACGTTAAATAGATTGAACTCACATAGACGAGTATATTGCTCCTCAATAACCCCTTCCAGGGATCTTCAGGATCATAAACATAACCTGCATATAAGAATATTGGCCACTGGTCACCACAAACTGTGGTTTCACCGCTCTTGAGACACTCTTTGGTTCTGGGTAGCATAATGACATTTTGGTTATTGCATGACAGAAAGACTTACTCTACATTCGACCAATCAAGGCCCGCAGGGCAAAGCAACGCTCCCATAACTTCATGGTTAAATCCCCGGTCAGACTTCATGTTTCGGGAAAGAGGAGGTATGACTACTTGTCCTCTGGGGACAAGCCATTTGATCACAGCAGATTTGAGGGTTTTGGTGTCATCACCTCGCATGTCAGATGCCCCTTTGCCTAGCTGTTTACAAGGTCAGTTTGATGACCTTCCATTACTCAAAACTTACCATTTCTCCTACGTGGATAATGTCCTCTTCCTCTCCACTAGTTAGGTGATCTAAGAGGCCAGGATAGGAATCCAGCAACTCCATGAATACCCTGTGTTCCCGTCAGATACTAATGTTAGCTGTACCGTAAGTGATGTGGATATGCGATGATGTGATTGGACTCACTCTGCGGGATAGTCCTCTATGAAAGGGTCCTGTGATTCCTTGAGTTGGAGTATACCTGACGTAAGAAGAGCAGGGTAGTTGCACAATGCAAACACTGTTTGACCAAAATGCCAACCATGGAGAACAAGGGGATTCAATGAAACTCTGATCATCAAAAGTCAGGGGGGTTTGCTACCATCTGTAAGACCACCTACACCTTTTTATGTAGACCCATTTGAAGGGCTGAGCCACAACACTTGTGTGAAGGATCACCGGAGGGATTATTTTTGTCAGTACTCATACTATAAGTTGAACTATGTAGGTATAATTACCAATGTCATGGAAAATGAGCCACTTTATATGTCAAAAGTTCAATAGTATGTAATGAAAAAAATGGCGCACTGGCTAAGTGCCATCAATATTGTAATGCAATGAAACCCGCCTAAGAAACGGAGTAGCTGTATCGGGAGTATCGTTACGAAAAAGCCCTAGAACCTAGGGTCAATTAATTTCCTCTGTGACATCTGAGCTTCAGGGTCAGAGATGAGCTAGCTGAGCAGAAGAGAGAGCACCAACCCATTCATAAGTAGGAGCTGTCAAACCCAATCTGTCCTGAGATGTCTCCCTCAAGATAATGGATCTTCCTCGACGAGGTTAGAAGTTGCGTATTTAACCCTCTCCTCAAATGCATTGAGCTGAGGCATACTGCTGTATGTCCCTGGAGCCGCCGAAAATCAATTGAGACCATAGACTCTTGAGACCTCTGGTCATCTGAGAAGATTGGCAAGCATATAGGATCCCAGTGTCGCGGTGGATCCAGTAAGGAGTACAACACACCCATCATCAAGCCTGGCTTTCTTTGCAGGTCTTTCTGCTGAGCCAGAGTCAAGTTTCACAAAATTGGCTGAGTATTTTTGGATCATAGCTCCGATGGCATGAATGTGGAGGTCTCACAAGGACTCGGGAGTCCCGTCCGCGCATGCAACAAGGGCAGCAACCTTTCACGCTAGTGATTGGATAGTGGGTTCTCAATGATAACACTTTGGGTGATGAGGGAGGAGATCCTTTGAATCCCTGGTTCAGAGGACTTCTTTCACATACTACAGTGACAAATCTCCGTATTATACGAGTGAACAGACATACATAATATCCCATATGATACGGGCCAACAGACCATGGGCTGATGGTAAAATATCCTCAACTATGACGGATGGGCCGGGAGGGATATTATTCCTGATGGAGGTGGGTGGGCCCATGTGGGGAATATGTAGAGTAGATGAGTGGGCCGATGGACATGGATATTATATAGATGGATGGGCCGAGGTAGTTGGATATTATGTAGATGGGTGTACCAAGTACACGGGCGGGCCCAGATATATATTATATTAGATGGGTGGGCCGAGTGGGGTATATCATATAGACGGGTGGGCCCAGGTAAAAGATAATTGTAGACATGACGGAGCTGAGGTAGTTGTATATCATCCCAATCAGAGGAGGTAATCATTCAAAGTCATCTAATGATAAAGGTCATAAGTGCCAGAAAATCGAGCACCCAGTACAGATGCAAACATGTAGTACCAGCTACCGACTACCGAAATTTGAGTGAAGCTTACCGAGTGCCGGCAGCAGGTTCTCTCTTGACATGGACTTTAATGGTGCTTGAGTTGTCTTGCAGAATGTGAAAACCGGCGTGCGAAACTTGTGTTGCCCCGAGAGATGCAAAGTTCCGACTACCGAAATTCAAGTGAAGCATACCGAGTTCTGAGACCTGGGTGTCAACAAATGAATATCTGATATCCAGCACACTCCCAATCATCTGATATTTTATTGAGCAATGGATGATAATACATCTTTGAAAGCCAACATCATTCAAGGCTCCCTTATCTGATCCTCACTATCTCCACCCCCTTTAACACCAACTTCTGGGCATTCAGCATTCAGCTTCTGATTTCCCAAGATCAACTTCATCATGAATAGTTCTTCCACTTCTCCTATTGAAATAAGCCTCTGGCACACTTGGGCCCTGACTGTCACTCATGAGGCATGTGAATATACTGAACAGAAATTCAATTCAGAGAAGACAGGAGGAGACCCTGGTAGATCGCCTCATAAAGGCATATCAAAATCCCAGTGTGTCTTCCTGCAGATTCTAAAAAGTCATTTGATCATTCAAATTCCTTCATCACAGTTCAGATGCAGATTGATATAGCAAGATATAGCAAATTGATCTCCCCGATGAACACCGGGCATAATGAAGAGAAAGAGGAGAAGTTGCTTGAGAGATGTCCTCCTGGCCATGAGGGGACAAAGTTGGTGGACATACCCACCACAATTCTCAATGTGTCCGGTACCATCATCGCATGGTACCTCCCAGACGCCCTGACAGCTGCAACCCAGGTGTGTAATATCCATTGTTACTCGATGGATATTGAATATCAAATGGTACCCACAGAGGGAAATTTGGGCAGCCACCGATCTGCTCACTCTAAGTCTGAAAAAAAGTGTAAAGGTCAATGGCAATTGGCGAACTAATTCGGAGTGGTTCAAACACAGCTCTGAAGATGTTGGCTTAACTCCCAGATGCATGAATTTATCTCCGGCATGGTTTCAACAGGGGCATGAGGTAGGATCTGATGAGATGGCGGTTTCAGAAGTTAAATTCACCAATCCCATAGAATTTGTCAGATCCGGAGGTATCTGCATCATTGAAGGGACCATTCAGTGAGAAAATCCTCAAGGCCATTGCGAGGCCAGCAGCCATTGCATCAGCGGCACTCAGGGTGATGCATCCAGAGCAGTACTGGGCAGGGTTACAAACCTTTGCAAGCCTCGGAGAAAAGGCAGAAAGCAAGGAACTGCCACAGATGTCTGAGACCCTCCAGTACTGGGCATTGGTGTTTAACTCCCTCTCTATCATTTCCAATCGGCAAACCCTGAATCATCGAGACCATTTATCCATTCTGGAATGCTTCGATATTCTCATCACGGTGGGGAATTATTCCAATGCTCACATTAGTATGCCAAGCCTTCAGCTGGAGTTCAGGTACAATCCTGGCTGTATGATTGTGTTTTCCAGAAGGATTGTTAGACATGGGGTTCATGAAGTAGAAGGGGATCGGGTTGCGTGGGCATGGTATATGAGGGATTCTGTTCATATTTATGCCGGGGTTCCCTCATGTGGATGGGCTAGGGTGGATTGCCCACCCTGACCATCCTATGAAAGATCAAATAAGTAGAAAGTGTAGTTACCAGTGTTAGTACCTACTCTGGAATACCAAGTACCAATAATCGATTGCCAACAATGAAGCATCGAGGACCAATATTTCCGAAACTTGATATTAAGGATATGGGTCCCAATACTCGGAACTTGGAACTCGATATCCGGAACTTGGAGGTCAATATCCTGAACTCGATATTAGGAACTCGGTAATTGGGACTTGATATTCAGCACTTAAAACTCGATATTGGGAAGAGACCTGATATTAGATATTTGGGACTCAACACTTGGAACTTGGAACTCAATATCCAGAACTCAATAATTGGCACTCAACATTCGGAACTCAGCAATCAATATTCGGAACTTGATATACACTCGAGATTCAGAACTCGATATTCGGAATTTGGTAATTGGGGCTTGATATTCAGTACATGGAACTCGATATTCGGAAAAGACTTGATATTAGGTATTTGGGACTCTACACTTGGAACTCGGAACTCGATATTCGGAATTTGGTAATCGGGGCTTGATGTTCGGCACTTGGAACTTGATATTCGGAGGACACTCGAAACTCAGAACTCGATATTCGGGACTCAATAATCGGCACTTAACATTGGGAACTCAGCAATCAATATTCGAAACTTGATATACACTCGAGATTCGGAGCTCAATGTCGATGTTCGGAATTCGGTAATCGGGACTCAATATTCGGTACATGGAACTCAATAATCGGAAACAACTTGATATTAAGTATTTGGGACTCTACACTCGGAGCTCGAAACTCAATATCCAGACCTCAATATCCGGAACTCAATATTCAGAAGAAACTTGATATTAGGTATTTGGGACTCTACACTCGGGACTCAGAACTCAATATCCAGAGCTCAATATCCAGAACTCGGAACTCAATACTCGGACCTTGGAATTCAATATCCAGAACTTGATAGTAGGAACTCGGTAATCGGGACTTGATGTTTGGCACTTGGGACTCGATATTGGGAAGAGACTTGATATTAGGTATTTGGGACTCAACACTCGGAACCTGGAACTCGATATTCGGACCTCGGAATTCGATATCCAGAACTCGATATTAGGAATTCGGTAATCAGGACTCGATGTTCGGCACTTGGAACTAGATATTCGGAACTTGGAATTCTATTTGGTCGCAGTTTTAGTTCCCCCACGGGAACTCCCTTATCCCATGCCTCGAGGGTCTCAGTCATTACTGGACCGATCCCGCCTTCCGAACGAAGACGCGGTCTCCGACATCAATCACAGCGAAGAAGTCATAGGGTGCAAATACAATGGAAAGAGGTATTATATGGGTCTTCTACTTAAAAAGGTCCACCGTGATCGCCTAGAACACATCGTCTGCCCTCATGCTGACAACATACAACTCCACCTACAATCTGGGTGGAACCAAGCTTTCCTCAAATCAACTGTGCTTGCGTTTGCCAAGCAGTTCCTCCATGTAGGCGATCGGGCCATGATTATCAAAGGAGACCTTAATTCAGAGATTGGTCGAGTTGTCTCGACCAACCATCCTGCCAGTTCCGTCACCTTGAAGTTGACTTTGAGTGGTCGCCCAAAGGAAATAAATTTTCGATTAGAGGAGATAGAGCGCATTTTTCAAGTCGGCGACACAGTTCGAGTAGTGGCAGGTCCGTACTTAGGGGTGGAAGGGTACATCATTCAGATGACAGGTGATATATTCTGTCTTTGTCAGGACGTCTCAAAAGAAGAGGTAAATGTTCCTCATTATCTTGGAAGAACAGCATTTAATACAAAGGATAGTTGGAAGTTTCCAAGTACTACCTAGACCGTCGCCCTTTGAGTCACACCCCGCAAGCACGGCTTCCAACTCAGCAACTTTTTAATCCTCCCCCTGATATTGAATCTATTCAGATTGGTGATTCTATAGATGTGCTTATGGGGGAACATATAGGAAAATCTGGCATCGTGCACTGGCTCTCCAAGGGAGGGAATTATCTGTGGTTCCAGCACGAATCATTGAACATCCCAGTTCCAATTAAAGTTGTTCAGCGGATCTTCAAGCCCCAGACACTCCAGTATATGCAAGATAAGGGTTACAATGTTAAGCCTGGAGATGTTGTGAGAGTCGCCCGTGGGTCAGAGTATCCCGTGAAAGGGGTCGTGTGAAGCGTTGACTTTCCAAATGCTCGCTTGACTCTACTCTCTGAGATCGACCACTCACTTGTCAGTACTAATTCTTCTCGACTTACGCATGTCTGACTTCCCTGACTTCCAACAGGTTCACGTTCCCATTGGATTCGTGATCAAAGTGTACAACGTCAGCCTGGATTCTTTCAAGAAGGACATTGGGCAAGAAGTTTTTATTATTGGAGGTGGCCGTAAGGGCTACCGAGCCACATTGTACAGTTTCAACTCCACGGATTGCACTGTTGCCCTGCATGGACAGCAGCGCACTAAGATTCAGCTCAAGGACGTTGCTACCAGGTAAGTGATACGCACATGTTTGCATGAATCGATTTCATGTGTATTTAGGTATGGCATGAGGTTGAATGGCGCCATGCTCGAAGGACCCGACATGTTATCTTTTTGCGAGATGCGGAGAAGATCTTACTTGGTCCCGCAACCGAGAAGCGTCACCCCCCCCCCCCTGAAAAGGTTGTCTCAAGTTCGTCAGCTTCTATTGCAAATCTGTCATCAATCACGTGGACCAACTGGGGTGCTAGCTCCGAGGATCTGGGCATGGCCGATAACCCTTCTAGCCTCAATCCATCACAGACTGCCGACCCCTGGACTGTCGATATCAATGACATGCTTGACGCTAGAACGGAAAAAACCGAAAAGAGTGAGTCCTCTAACAAAACCCCCGTAGCATCCACTTATTTGATTCTAGGCCCACTAGCATGGTTGATGAGCAAGGAATTTTTGTCCAAGTTCACCACTTATCACGCAATGTTGAAAGTTTCTCCCTCCTTCATGGGAGGCAGACTACACAATCGATTCGCATCAATGGCTTGTCCTGATCCCTTCCTCGGTCAGAATGGACCCGCCTCCGAAGGCTGTGTTGCAGTATTCTGCTCGTCGAATACTGCAGGCGCTGCGATTCAGCACTATCACATACCCACCACAGATTTGAGCCCAGCCCCTCCGCGCAAAAAAAACCAACAGTGTATTGTTCTCGACGGAAGTTATCGCGGTTGTATCTTTAATGTAGCTAAGTGTTTCCTCAAGAAGAACACTGTGGATATCGCAGTTACTCCGTCGGTGTTTATCAATTTGCGCTTTGGTCAGATTTGTCTTGTAGAACAGTCACGCATCACTATGTAATACCTTACTGTATCATTGTCATAATACCGAGTGCCCATCAAATCCCTCAGGAATGCGCAATGAATGCTTGCTTAGCACTCTTATGAATGTGCAATGAATGCCCACTGGGTGCCCATGTCATTTTCCCATGCATAAAACTTGGCATTTTTCCTTATTACATTTTAACGTCAGAAAAATTTGAGTTTAACTGCTATGGGGAAACACCAGTTATTATATATTATTTTGCATAACATTTTTTCTCGTTCAAAAGTTTTTATTTACCTTTTATCACAAATTTTACATATTGCATGGTAATTTTTCCTGGCTGAAAACCCCAAATATTAGTCATGACTCAAAATGTGCGGTAAAATGTGTCACTTTGTATTGCCATCTCACTGTTCATTCAAATTTCATCTTGTTCTCCGCTCAAAATTCAAAGTGGAAATTCTTTATTTATCAAACCCATTTTGATTCAAATCTTGCTCATGTCAAAACTCCGAAACCACCGATGTGTGACGATGGGTAGCATGATCTCATCCCATACTATCCATAAGAGTTCTCACAAATCCTTCTTCAGCTCCTATGGGCGCATACTGACCGGTTGCTTAATCGCTTTAGCGAAGTCGTCCTCGAGTTTCTTCAGATTGGTGAGAGCGAGACACGGAAAGTGAACGAGGTGAGGATCTCCTGATGTTGGGACAACAGGGGCGCTACACGAGTATTGACTTGCAATGAGGATGTTGACTGGGCCATGACGCACTGCCACTTGCAAGTGTTCATACGAAGGTGGGAGCAGGAATCGCGAGAAACCTCGATTTCAGCCACTAGTACCACTGCTCCCCACCGCTTCGTAAGATTCCTATACTGTGTTTCTGCCTGATCAACAGCAGCTCGTTCTGATTGGAATGGCTCCTAACCCAAAGGTATGATAATATTCTTCTAATAGAAGAAATGAAGGTTTGGCTAGGGGTGTCTCTAGAGGGTAAGTACCATCGAGTGGCTGAATGAATATGAATGGCACTGCATACTATTGATGACGGCATGTAGTATTTCACCGACGAGGTTTGTTTCTCCCGGGATGATTCTGGCCGGCTTGGCTCTTCGCCCATGGGCGATGCGAAGGCGATCAGAGATAGCATCAATGAAGCTTGACATATGGCTGAAAAATATTCGCAGTATTCTGGTACAACGTAGACACAGAATATTTGATGCATCAGACATGTCACATGGCTCCGGCCCTTGCTGAGCTTCGTATCACGAGCCTCAGCCTAATCCAATCCTTTGATGATGTCATCTTCCTTTTCCAGTGGCGGCAATCGCGCAACAGCCTAAAACCACATGTTTGATTCTCGCCGAGTCTTTGGCCCAGACATTCTACAAATTCACCAGACGTTTCGAAGCCCGGGCTACATGGTAACTCCTGTCCTGGATATTGGTGAACGGCGAGAAGACGATTTCGTGTCATGAGGCTCCCACACATTCGTAACCTGAAGCTTGAAGGGACGCGTAGATTGTGACGTTTCGCTGGTGTGTGCTTCGAGCGTAACTACACAGCGGACTTTGAGTGGCAATACATATGACCAAACAATTGACTCATCAATATTAATTCACCACAGCGTCGGACGTCCAACCATTCCGATCTCGAAACCTCTTCTGGATGCACAGAATTGAGTACCATTAGCAGCTATTTCTGGCCTGATGTTAATTTTTTCTCCTGTGTAAAATTGACGGCATCTTCATCAGTGGATCATGTGCGAATTCTTGCACTGGCACGGCTGGCAGTGTGCCTGCCTCGGTCAGACGGAAGCTGGTGTGGCCTCAACCTACTGATTATGCTATTTACGACAACGCCCGAAGGCTCTATCCCTACTGACTAAGTGCCACCCACCGCTGGAGGAGACCCCACTGCTCTACCGTCTAGCTTGCGAGCATTTATGCGTCACACGTTACTCCCGGTCCGCAGTACGTACATGCTCAGACCTCCATTGCTCCTAGCACCGGCAGGTGCACATTCGTGGTCTCCATGGAGCTTAGTAAGTTTCACCATAAGTTCGGAGCTAGCATAATCATCATTACAGTTTGTCTGCCTTGCTTTGGGTTAGGCAGCGGGCCCCATGCTCCACCGATTCGCAGTGCGTTATTTACCTATGGTGCGCGTCACTTAGCCATCACTACTTTTAAACAAAGTCCTCACCCCCTTGTAAAAAAAATCACATCCTTATGTCGAGTGCAAATCTCTTTACCTCTTTCGCTCGCTATCATCATACCATATCAGGCGATCTCCACAACGCCGTGCCACCGTTTTTGCCACTGGATCATTGATCATCTGGCACAGCTTCATATTATATTCACAGATAATCCAATTGGTTCCGAGGCTAACGGTGATTAAACAAATGATTGTATCCATCTTTTTGCAGGCTTCAACAAGCTTCCTGAAATGAATTACTAGGAGAATATAAGCGACGCTTTCATGGCTATGAATGAAATGGAACACTGGCATAATTTTATTAGCCGGACACATGCTATGGTAACTGTCTCGACGCCTTTGTACTTGTTCCGGTGTATAACGTGAACTTAGCTCATTCATTTTTTGTCATCAAGGATAGATAAAAGGATCAAACTTTAGTTTCATTGTGTGTGCAAGTCAACCGTCACATCGATGGCAGTCGAAACCAAACCTGAAACACTTGTTGCGGAACCATGGGCTGCACAAGAACACAAAGGTGGGTCAGAGGAGCTGGGAGTTGAACGCCCAGTCTCCAAGGACTCCGACCTTCCTTTGCTCTTGCAAGAGTTTCCGGAAGGTGGCCTTGCCGCTTGGTCCACTGCTTTTGGAGCGTAAGGAGACACAATTTTGGTGGTGCTGGCTCTTATTTGATTGTCCTAGGTTTCTCGTATTGTTCTGCACTTGGGGGTGAGTGTTGCGCTTTATCATCGATGAAGAATGGCGCTCTGAAGCGTCAAAGTTACGTCACATCATTTGGTGTATACCAAGGTATTGTATTGCTGCGCATGAAAGTGAGGAAACTTTGTTTAAACGGCTTGCCTTCCAGACTTCTATACTCAAAATTATCTCACAAATGAGACATCATTTGCTATTTCGTGAGTTCTATAGGCTTCTCTATTGTGAGTATCCTCATGGTCTCTTGCAGATCCATTGGGAGCATCAATGCATTTTTAGGCACCTCTGTGAGCCTTGTATCAGGCTCACTATACGATCGAGGTTATTTGTGAGTGTGCATGCAAATGTCTCGGAGACGGTGCTCAGCAGGCCTACTACCTAGTTACCATCTTGTCGTTACCGGGTCGCTGCTACAGGGTTTCTCTCTCTTCATGCTGTCATTGGCGAAGCCCAATCAGTACTATCAGGTGACGCCCTCCGGCTTTCTGACCTTTTGTTTTCTAACATCATAATAGGTATTCCTTACTCAAGGCTTAGGCTCAGGTATCGCGGTGGGGTTGCTGTACATCCCGAGCCTGGCCATCGTCTCGCATTATTTCAAACGGAAACGCACACTGGTGATGGCATTCGTTACTATGGGCTCATCGCTGGGTGCTATCGTCCACCCGATTATGCTTAATAATCTCCTGAATGGGCCCCTTGGTTTTGCCAATGGCGTACGTGCAAGTGCAGGGTTACTTAGCGCGCTCCTTCTGATTGCATGCTTGTGTATGCGACCACGCCTTGATCCGCCGACGACACCAGTGAACTATATCGCGGCAGCTAAAAAGTGTCTTCGTGATGTTCCGTTCTTTTTCGCGGCAGTAGGGTAAGACCTGCAATACACCATCTCCCGAAATTTCGAAAATAACCACTCGTTATGCAGGGCGTTTCTTTTCCAGATTGGCTTTTACTACCCGTACTTTTTTCTTCAACTCGATTCTACCCAACACGGTATCGACATCACCTTTTCATCTTACTCTGTGGGTTCTAGCATTATACAAGTGGTCTTTTTGCTGATTCAATCACCAGCTTGTGATTTTAAGCGCGTCCAGCTCTGTGGGGCGACTTTCAGCAGGGTATATCGCAGGGTATACAGGAGTCCTCAATCTGACCGTGATTTCGGCAATCTCGTGCGGATTGATAATTTTGGGCACTATTGGATTGAGTAGCATGGCCAGCGTCGTTATCATTGGTGTGCTTTATGGCTATTTTTCAGGGGTGTGTAAGTATTCTTTCCGTTTTACTACATAGTTGAAGGTGTTGATCGGTCATGTAGATACTGCGATAGTGGGTCCACTTATGGCTACCCTAACACACGACCCCTCTGAGCTTGGGTGAGTGATAACTCGAGCTTCAGTATGTGCGAATGATCTTATCTGGTCACAGCGGGTGGATGGGTATCAGTTTCTTTATTGGCGGTGAGTGCTAGGACCAGATTTACTTGTATATTATTTTGAACTGGCACACGTTCATTCTGCAGGATTCGGAAGTTTAATTGGTAGGTGCATTTGTAGCGCTTCTTGCTTCACCTTATAAATGTTTACCTAGGAACACCCATCTCCGGTGCCCTGCTTACATCGCATTACATTTGGTGGAGACCCGCTTTGTTCTCTGGGGTGAGTCGACTGCGATTGCCACTTCTCTATCCATATACATTTTGATCAATAAATCACAGATCGCTGCACTGGCCGGTGCCGCAATGTACATTTTCATGCGGTTCGTTCACGTTAGATTGCAGAAGAAGAATGAATCCTAAGTGAGCGGCTTGCGAGTCCATCTACGGGGCAATATTAATATATATAGTCCACAAGTGATTACCGCTGGGCAGCTCCTCTCGTGACCATGATTATATTCTGCTTGTATACTATATATGGCGCATATAATCTGATTCTAGTAACAATTCGTTATACTCAGCCGGATTTGTGAGTGTGAAGTAGAACGACATGCAATATTAGTACACAATGAGATCATCCTGAGGGATTCCGACGACGTCTCACATGCGATTTTCTGGAGACGACTCGGAGAAGTATACATTAAATAGCGTGTACACTACTTACTACCTCAAATGAGCACAATTGCAGCTCGCGTATATCGTCCCGAGTATCTAAGCGGATATCTGCAGTATAAGGTGCTGTGCAATTGTCTGTGAACGAAACGTCGAGCATCAACGTGGCACAACCACAAGGCCCGAAAAATGAGCGGCACCGAGAGCCATAATGACGAACGGGTTGGCACCAGGAGAATTGAGATAAGTAGCACGTCTTTTGACGTGCTCGACAAGCAATAACAATCCGTCATGCTCAGCCGGAATTGCGAGTGTGAAGGTGATCGAGTAAGCAACACGTCTTTTGACGTGCTCGCAATTCGTCATGCTCAGCCGGAGTTGCGAGTGTGAAGTGATAGACAGAAATCGAGGTGCTCGACAATATCTACGACGGGACTGGTCCGTGTGCGAGTGACACGGGGATAATGGACGTATTGGGTGGGAACCATTAGAAGGCAATAGTGGAAGCATGTACACGCACGGCAGCCAAATTGCGTGTAGAAGGGAAAGCAACGGAGAGGTGATAAAAAGGGGTTTCCACGGATCTGTATGATGTAAGTTGTTTGATCTCTGGCACACTGTCATCTCAGCACGACAGCTGGAGTCAGCGCGGTCCCGGGAATGCTGTGCCAACGGCGACAACGGTAAACAGCGAGACAAGCCCCCCGCTGATGTACAGGGCATCGATATTAAGTTCTCAACTTCATGTGTTCCTTCCAGTGGATCCCATCGAAGAAAAGGACCACGACAGTAACACCGGCCCCATGACCGTACGCATGACCTTGAGAGGTAGATACATGCAGGCAGGCGGCAATATGGTATTCCACGATATCTGCAGTAGTTGTGGTATCACTTCGTGTTCAGAGCAGGAATGGTCAATGATTGTTTGATTGGGTTCGATGTGGAATGCATGTAAGCTAGTGTGAGATGGATGTCCTCATTGCAAACATGTACAGCTCTGTCAGGGATGAACTCACGTTCCATGCTAAATTCCCGTTACAGCTAACTATGCAACCATATTACCAGGCCATGGCAGGGTGATGCAGTAGTAATTCTGCTGGTTAGCAGAGTATTAACGTTGCTCGTTGGCATGCATAACATTGCGCCATCTGCTACCTGCCTGCCCAATGAGAAAGATTAAATTGGTAAGGAAAATGGGTCATGATGATGGCAAGGGATTCGGTCCCCGGCCTCTGCCGAGACCGTTTTACCCCTTGCCGTAACGCACTGTGCCCGAAGTTCAGAACGTTCAAGCTAAGCTTAAGCCTCATCTTCAACGACTCATCAGGAAAATCAGAAGTATTCCTAGCCAACTTGTGCCACTTATCTCATAGTCTCATGGACCAACTACCTTCTTGCATATGGAGCATCACGCTGAAGTCCTACATCATATCGGAATTATATCTTTGTACACCAGGGCAGTCTACTGCCTGAAAAAGATGGGATCAGAGCGCTTGAAGCACTTGTCAAAGTTCGCCCATCTATAATGGTATGAGTTAGGATTTATTAGAAGCACGGTGCAGTACCGTTTTTGGTCTATGCGAAGTTTTAAACCATGCTCTACTGCTTTTAAGGGAAGTTCTTCCAGACGCTTGCCACACATTCCCTTCTCATACAAGTCGGCTGGTCCATGAGCCTAGACTCGTTTTACCGGTTCTGCCGGTTGTAACCGGCAGAACTGACCCCAACTATAGTTCTGTGCCCTACACTATCCTCTTGGCAGCAGGTGCGTACTACTCATCAAGACCCCAACTCGAGTTCGAGCTTCTCACTTGCTGCAAAGGGTTTGATCGATAAATGAATAACTGGTAGATAAGTGTATCCTACCTCCAGAAATGCTGCTTGAACTGTCTCTAGCGTAGTAGTCAATATATTCTATGAGGTTGGTCCCAAGCCCCTCGCGCTTTTCGCTCGCTGCAAAAGGGTTGATCTGTAAACGAATATATGGCAGATAAGTGTATCCTACCTCCAGAAATGCTGCTTGAACCGTCTCTAGCGTAGTAGTTAATATATTCTATGAGGTTGGTCCCAAGCTCCTCGCGCTTCTTACTTTCTTCCAGGGAATCGCGTTGAAAGTTGTTGCCAGGTTTCTCTCGCTTGGCTGAGTGATACATCTGAGTATATATGATACTGCTGATGATCATGAACACTCACAGGAACGCTTCGAGAAGGCTTCTGGCGTGGGTGACGCTGCAGCAAGGATCACGAAAGATATGAGCGCACTAAAGAGCACAGAGAGCTGCATGTTCAGGGATAGTAAAAAGGTGTGACTACTTCGTCGATATATAACACTGAAAATCCAAGAGGGCTTTTATACATTTTAGCAGGTCCACTCGGGTTTAGACCGATTGAGTGAGTCCTCTACGGAAGCTTCATCGTCGTGATTCACGTGACGGTGCATTCAGTTGACGTTTGGCACTTCCATGCATAAATTCAAATTCAAATATCACCAACATTCACGTGGAGCCCGTCATATCAAAGAATGCTCCTTTCCTTTGCCCTTCTTTTCGGACGACTAGATCATTGAAAAATATTCTGGTGTTGAGCAAGCGAGATTGTGAAGGGCTTCCTGTTTCAGAGCGGAACAAGTTAGAGCCAATGGCATTTACGCGAAACCTGTCGATCTGCTCGTAGTGCACCGACTTTTTGCGGAGCAGAGCAGGATTCTGTGATCAATAGTAATTACATGCATCAAGAAGGCCTAATATATTCTGCCTGAGCAACACATCACCTCAAAGCAGACCTATCGGCTATTTGTACTATACTTACATCCCATACCCACTAGAATATCCCCCAACAGAGCTTATAGGGCACCGCGTCTTAACAGTTTCCCTTGTTTGTAGCGGTATACAAATATACTCTCTCTGCTTGGGCGTCAAGATGCATAAACAGTATGCAAAGGTTAGAAAACTCACTTTCAAGTTGTTTTCTCCCCATAAAGGACCAGTGTTTCATCTCTGTCTAAGAATGATCGCACGCTGATGTGAGAATCTGCTTTGGTGTCACCGAATGCGAAATATTATCTTGTCATAGCCGCCGCTGAATATAGAGCGTCCGTGGGCCAAGAGAGCTACATTTTCATCACCGACAGTGGTAACAAGCGAACTCGGCGTCAGAACGTCTTTCTCCAAGCAGGGTAAAATGTTCAATTCTCATGACGTGTAAGGCTGTGTCGGTTCCTGCTTGCCGTGAGACAGGCAAGGTGCGCCTGTTCTCTTGCAAGGCTTCGAGTGCACTGCTGCATCGCCAGAAATAGTGGTATTGTCGGCAATTTCCGGGAAAGCTTCCGGACAAGCCCGAGATGGCCGTCAACAGCCAAGAGCCCCGGTTAACTATGTCCGATTGCGGACTGACACGCCTTTTCATCATCTGTCTAGATCCGATTAGAGCCGAAAGTGTGTGTATGAGTGAGCAGATGCAGAGATCCTCTAGACATGGCTCCTGCATGGAGAGGAATAGACGTAAAAGCTGCAATTGGACACAACTGGATTGAATTGACTTTTAGAAGATGCTGCAGGACATTGACGACAGGTAGCATGATCTGGCCGTTGTCTGCAAGAGGACTATTAGATCATTTCGCGCTGCTTTGGGCCCATCATAGATACGTGTCGTATTGCTCCGGCGAAGCGATCCTTGAGATTCTCCAGATCTGTGAGAGTGATAGATGGAAAAGGGACATCACGGGGCTTTCCTGAGATCATGACAACAATAGCGCCGCACGAGGATTTTTTCGCAATGAGAATGATGACTAGGCCATGACGCGCTGTCGCTTGCAAGTCTTCATACGAAAGTGGGGGCAGAGATCGCGAGACACTTTCAATATTACAGATTCCAGCTGCTGCCGATCCCCACTTCTCCTTCTGTGCGATTAAACAGCAGCTCGGTCTATACCGACAGCGGATCCTTGAGCATCGGTTAGACAATTCTTAACTCCGAGGACTTGTAAACTAGGTTGGAATTTGTCGCATTTCTCTCCATGGCCCTACTCCATGACTCGGGCTGCGTGTCGTGAATTATCGCTGCAGAAGGCACGTGATGCTTCATTTACAAGCAATAATCTGGTACCACTGAAGGAATTCGCAGCTTCGCCCCATGAAATTGTCGATGACCGTGTTACCAAATGTCCATCAAGAAGGTCGAAACATGTGTTGTAGGCCTCCAACGCAGATGTATGTCTGCTGAAGTGACCAGCTACGGACTGTTGCAATGCAACTTGGAAAGCCCTGTGTGGGCTGTCACGATGCCAATCTGGAGTGCTCCACAGCGAGTGATTGACCAGCGTACTTGCTTTACACTGGGTAACCAGACATGCAGGCTTCCTGCAACCACATATGGCTGGTGAATCTACTCGGGGGTAGAGAAGGCAAAGCATCCAACGAGTGTTGGCAGAGTCGGATGACCTCCTTGACATCTTCATTCATCTGGGTTTGCGTAAACCGAGAGCAGAGTGCTGAACTTGAACTTAAATTGTGAAGAGATGCATGGCGACGAGATCGTCCAGACAGTAGCCTACAAACCGGGGTTGGCGAGGGGCGCTGCGTGATCGGGATGCGTGGTCGGACACTGGGCAAGAACCGACTGTGAATGCTGCACAGCATCGCTGAAGTGAGAAACTGTCTTGCTTGTTATGCATTTGACAAATTGTGCGTGGCCTGCATCTTTTTCTCGAGGAATTGCGCAGTCTATTGTGGACTACGATTGACGTTCCATAGGCAAAATCCAACAGCATAATGCCACCGATGTCAAGCAGTGCATTGTTCTGATTTTCGCATGAATGTACCCTTCAGTGTGAGCGAAAGACTGACGCCAAGAACGGGAGGGAAGGAGAGGTCTGCCAGATGTGAATAAATGAGAAGTTGGTCACCCATTGAAAGGCTCATCCCACGTCGTTTCGAGTTCGCCGATAAGGTTTCCATTGCCCAGCATTCGATCAAGCCCGAAGGATGCCCTGATGTCCAGTGAGAATGCAGGTAACACACCTAATGGTCTACAAACAGAAGGCCAGTCTTCGAGTAGTGTGCGAAAGTCTCCATGAACTTCACAAGGTCGCAGCATCGCTTCCGAGCCGCGCTACATATTTTTCGGATAATGAGACTTTGATGGCTGATTTCCGGCGTCTGCTCGAGTTGACATTGATGGAGACATAAATGCCAGCAGGATGCACTCATAAGGCACTTGGAGATTGTTTCCGTCGATAACTATAGCGTGAGGATCACGAAATAGAAGGTGATGATATGGGGCCTTCGTGCGATAAAGTATGATCGAGGATGGGCTGAGTGGTAGGCCGAATGAGCGGTGGGAGAAGAGATATCAGGACTGTGAATGAAGTTCAGTGGAGAAATTGATGGTTCAGGTCATGTTTCACATGTATTTCCATGTTGTGACAGTTGTTGTACACACGGATCGCTCCGCGTGTCGAGGTTCCTGTTTTCGCAAAGGATACATGCCTGATATCAGATCAGCAGTAGACTCTTATCGATGATCTACAAGATTCAACCTGGAGATCCATGTAAGTATTGATCTAGGTCGAGATAGTGTATTTACTGCAATCCACGCTGGGCTAGAGCAGGCTGGATACACGGAGTACCGTAAGTACCTGATCTAGATTGACCATACGCAGTGCACGTCACATCTAGTACCATCCAATTGCGAAAAAGACTTCAGTTATAGGCAGTACAGGACCAATTTTTATCTTACTATCATCTCCGAGGTTCAGATGGGCTCATGGCCGCCATTCGTACATTGAAAGTCGAGTAGTAGTTTTGCTGAATGATTTAGGCCGCCTTTGAATAGTTCAATGGCATATGCCATGCTTACGGTACAGCCATGAATCGGAAGTCCGAAGGTTCAATGGTGTGATTTGAAGAAAGAAGCACAGCCACCACCTGAGGCTGTTGGACCTGCAACGACAGTCTAGTCTGTGACTGTCTGCCCTCATCGTGTCCAACGGTGAACTCATCATTTTAGCGTGGGTGAATGGCCAACCGCATTTCAATTCTGACCGCGAGCGAGCCCAATTCAGCACTGGACCGACAATCGAGCTTGGTCTCGTCCTCAGCCACATCATTTGTAACAGCGCCTTCGCCGACGACGACTATTCGCCAAGACATGGACCACACTCACACTCAAATTCACATAGTAGAAGTAACAAGGGACACAGTTCACCTTCACCCACCAAAGCCATTACCTAGCATTCCCCGTGAGGATACAATCGGTCCACCTCCACCTTCTCCTCCAGCCAGCGTAGACGAGTCGCCTGACAATCTATCATCCTTATTCCCAGTCAGACTCTCAAAGTCAGACCCACTCCCGAAAGGCATCGAGACAGACATCGATGTAGAGTTGGATTCAGCCACCATAAACAGTCACCGCACACACGACCGCCTTCACCGTGCTTCTACAGAGACAAAATTATCTGCCAGAATCCCTAGAGTCTCCCAGACGAGCAGTTATGCCCAATCTACTAGCACATCCAAGACACAACAACCAGATGGTCTCCTCCACCCACCCACTCGTCCTGTACGCCGCAACACGACAGGCTCCACACGCCGTCCCCATCCACCTCCATCCACATATGTCGCAACCGGAGAACTGGAGGATGACATCCAAATACAGGCAGAGCAGATTCGCCGTGAAAGAAAGCGAAAGCAGGCTGCCGAAGTCGCAGCAGCAGCCGTCGTCGAAGTGGCTCAGAAAGAGGACGAGCGTCCCTTGGTAGGCAATTTAATAGGAGAGGACCACGCAAACTACGTCCTTATGTATAACATGCTCACGGGCATCAGGATAGCTGTGCGTCCCCAATCTCTATATGTGCGCAGCCTCTAATTCCACCCAGGTCTCACGTTGCCAGGCAAAGATAAAACGACCACTCACCGAACAGGATTTTACCGCAAGACATAAATACTCTTTCGATATGTACGTATTGCCCATCCGTTCCACATTCCGAACTCACATTTCTCCAGCGTCGGGAACGAACTCACTCCGTCCGCGAGATACGACTTCAAATTCAAAGACTATGCCCCATGGGTCTTCCGCGAACTCCGCGAAGACCACTTCTCTCTAGACCCCGCAGACTACCTCCTCTCCCTTACATCCAAATACATCCTCTCCGAACTCACCTCCCCAGGCAAAAGTGGCTCTTTCTTCTACTTCTCCCGCGATTACCGCTTCATCATAAAGACCATCCGGCACGCAGAACACAAGTTCCTCCTTCGGGTTCTTCCGCAGTACTGGGAACACGTCAAAGCGAATCCTCACACTTTATTGAGCCGGTTTTATGGCCTTCATCGTGTAAAGCTTCCCAGGGGACAAAAGATTCACTTCGTGATTATGAACAATTTGTTCCCGCCTCACAAAGACATTCACGAATCTTACGATCTCAAAGGGAGCACTATCGGGCGTATCGTACCACCTGCGAAACTGGAGCAGAATCCTCGCGCGGTGCAGAAGGATTTGAACTGGATCGATAGTAATAGGGTGCTGGAGCTTGGCCCAGAGAAGAGGGCCCTCTTAACGGAGCAGTTGAGGAGGGATAGTGAGATGTTGAGGGATCTCGGGGTTATGGATTATAGTTTGCTCGTTGGGCTTCATTGGGGGAATAGGGGGAATAGGGAGAATGTAAGAGGGAGTACGCTGAGGGTGTTTGAGGTTCGTCTAGCACTTATTTTTTTATTCATGATCCTTACCCTTGCTGACTCGCATGCAGCCCTCAGTCCCACCCATCCGACGCAAAACCACGCAAACGAAAGACGGGCGGTCGCCTGAAGCGATTGCTATGCGCCGAATCATGCGCGCATCTGATCCGCACCATCTAGGGACGACGCTTGATCTCCCGGATTCGCCTCCTTCTTCGATGCAAACCGTTGCGCCGTCTACGCCCACCTACTCCCAGCGCACGCGTCCGCGTTCTGGTTCCAAGGGTACGAGCAACGCAAATGTGGGTGTGAATGGGAATGGGATCACGCAGCAAGCCCACCTGACATTCCAAACCCCACCACATCCATCTCATCCTCTCCATCAATCTCAACCTCCTCAACCTCCCTACCCGCAGCATCAAACCCCTTCCAACGCACCCTCGCAGCAACCCCACCCCACTCAAGACCGCGATCACTTTCTCTTCTACCAAGATGAAGGAGGCCTCCAAGCGACAGATGAAAGCAACGAAGAGATGGACGTCATTTATTATTTGGGAATTATTGATATTTTGACGCCGTATGGGGGTTTGAAGAAGTGTGAGCATTTTTGGAAGGGGTTGAGCGCTGATCGGGTGCGTTTTTTCTTGTCCTTTCATCCCCTCGTTCGCTAACTCACCTTTCAACAGCACAAAATCAGCCCAGTCCCGCCTTCTGAATACGCAGACCGATTCTTTGGGTTTATGAAAGCTGTCATGCGTGGAGGAGAGGGTGGGTCGCGGTTTAAGGCTGAGTGATGTTTTTTGTGCGTGTGGTGTGTGGTGTGTGGTGGGCGATAGCTGATTTTTGCACGTAGGCAACTGCTGAGTCCCGCGTTAGTATGAACATACTGCCCCCTTGTAGTCATGGACTCAGCGGGGTGGACGACAGCATCACGCATCATCCTTCGTTTTCCTGCTTTTATAGTTGCTTCATCTGGAGAATCCGCGGACATTTGCGATGCATCGGAAATTGTGCAGTCTTTCTCTCCCTTCTTGCTCAGTGGCAGCACGTTTTACAATTTTTTTCGACCCCATCCACGATCCCTCATGTTCCCTTGCTCATGCCCTTTTTATTTTCTGCATGCTTTCTCTCATCCCACGACCGTTGCATCTCACTACATATTCTATTTTTAATTGTTTTTCATGTTAATCTCTTCTCCACCTTTCTTATTCCTTCATTCTTTCCCCCGTCGTTCGTGCATTATTTCCTTTTCCTCGTCGATGCCACTTTAACTTCAATATCGCCGTATGCTTAATCTAGCGCTCTGTCCATCCTGCCTCTGCCGCGTATGATTTTTTTGTTGTCGCTTGGAGGATGAGGGAGGGCACGTCGTACTTTTGCTATTGCTGCACGAGCACGAGGCCAAGCCATTGCACGCTCCTTCGTGCATCTCAACATTTACGCTCGTTTTTCATCTTTGGCGGTTTCTTTCGTATACATATACGCTCTCGTTCGGACACGTATCCACTCGTTCATAGTACACGCTTCGTCTCGTCCTCGTACATACCCGCATTCGCTCGTTTCATTTTTGTTCTTGTCTCTTGGGCCATGCTTGCTCGGGATAAATAGCATTATTTATGACAAGTTTAGGCATAATTTATCATCATATGCGCATGGTGTTCTGCAAGCCCGTTTTGAGTAAGAAAATTGAGGGTCTGTTGGAGTTTGCGACTGAATATTTAGACAGGCTTGCCAGTGGCAAGCTGTGCAGGGACATCGTTTCGGCGGGCATGCGTATGTACATGTACAGGCCATTTTAAAACACGACGACAAATACACCTATTGATTCCACCTCGCAACTTTGTTGTACAACAAGACATCACGGCAGGTCATACTACAGTACTTACTAGCGGCATACACAGCGCACGCTGCGACCCAACTCGAACTGCTTCTACTCATCGTTGATATAGTAAACCCCCGTAGGCTTCACAATCAGAGTCAATGCCTTGGGATTAGATGGCTCGACCGAGTGCTTCAACACGAAGGCCACTTGCCAGTGGCTTCGGTTCCACAATTCATACTTCCCTGGCTCGATATCGAAGAATTCAACAGACCCCGCTGTGTCACCATTGTCATTGGTGATGCGGGCAGAGATTTTGTTTTCGGTGCTGTTGTAAATCCCAATCTGGGTCTCTGTGGCTGCCGGGGTGCCCAGAATGATTATTAGGAACTGGCTGCAAGCATCCGACGAACGCACCTGTGACAGACATTGTGGAGTAGTAAAGATATTTGAAACAATTGGTCGATGCAGTGATAAAGATCCCTGGGGAACGAATCAGAATCAGAAAGGAGGACGAATGAAACTAGGCCTTGGACTCACTGAGAGTAATCGAAGGAGCGATGGGGACCTACCTTCGAGACTGACCACATATTTATACGCGTGAACCTGGTTGAATTCTTTCGGAGCTCGCATTCAAAGCTCACATAGCAATTCTCCGGGTGGGGTTTGGAGGATCTTCTGAAAATTATGGTTCAGACGATCAGAATTCAACGAAGCACTGGCAGCTGACCTTGTCAAAAAGAGTAGTACCTTGTGGTGATTCTGGTGAAGCTGCGGCGAAACGAATAGCATTACTAACCGGCAACTCGTCATCATTCTTGCTGTATGTAACATGGCTTTGGAGCAGCATCCGAATCATGGGGCCCATCAAGGGTTCCCAGCATGAAATATGGCAGTTTGAGTCGGATCCGACCATGGTGAATGGAAGCCTGACAGGGATTACGTCTCAAGCGTTGCTGGTAGTGGCACTCACACAGGTTCGAGAGATCTGAACAGTGTTACGAACACATTTCAGGGTTGAAATGTTGACTCGGAAATAAAACTTGAAGGACTGGTATGTTAGCTATGAGTGGAATGATGATCTGCTCGTTGATGAAGTTGCAACTTGCAATTGACCCTGGACTGCAATATCACTGATCAATGTTTAACGTTTGACAACCACGTAACTAGTACTGTAAGGTACTCAACTTGAGCGATACTATCATTGAACTTATCCCGACTTAAGGTGATCAGTTGAACAACCAACTTACATAAGTCAGTACGTAGCAGATCCGCCGGGGTCAATTGCGAATTGCAACTTCATCAACGAGCAGATCATCATTCCACTCATAGCTAACATACCAGTCCTTCAAGTTTTATTTCCGAGTCAACATTTCAACCCTGAAATGTGTTCGTAACACTGTTCAGATCTCTCGAACCTGTGTGAGTGCCACTACCAGCAACGCTTGAGACGTAATCCCTGTCAGGCTTCCATTCACCATGGTCGGATCCGACTCAAACTGCCATATTTCATGCTGGGAACCCTTGATGGGCCCCATGATTCGGATGCTGCTCCAAAGCCATGTTACATACAGCAAGAATGATGACGAGTTGCCGGTTAGTAATGCTATTCGTTTCGCCGCAGCTTCACCAGAATCACCACAAGGTACTACTCTTTTTGACAAGGTCAGCTGCCAGTGCTTCGTTGAATTCTGATCGTCTGAACCATAATTTTCAGAAGATCCTCCAAACCCCACCCGGAGAATTGCTATGTGAGCTTTGAATGCGAGCTCCGAAAGAATTCAACCAGGTTCACGCGTATAAATATGTGGTCAGTCTCGAAGGTAGGTCCCCATCGCTCCTTCGATTACTCTCAGTGAGTCCAAGGCCTAGTTTCATTCGTCCTCCTTTCTGATTCTGATTCGTTCCCCAGGGATCTTTATCACTGCATCGACCAATTGTTTCAAATATCTTTACTACTCCACAATGTCTGTCACAGGTGCGTTCGTCGGATGCTTGCAGCCAGTTCCTAATAATCATTCTGGGCACCCCGGCAGCCACAGAGACCCAGATTGGGATTTACAACAGCACCGAAAACAAAATCTCTGCCCGCATCACCAATGACAATGGTGACACAGCGGGGTCTGTTGAATTCTTCGATATCGAGCCAGGGAAGTATGAATTGTGGAACCGAAGCCACTGGCAAGTGGCCTTCGTGTTGAAGCACTCGGTCGAGCCATCTAATCCCAAGGCATTGACTCTGATTGTGAAGCCTACGGGGGTTTACTATATCAACGATGAGTAGAAGCAGTTCGAGTTGGGTCGCAGCGTGCGCTGTGTATGCCGCTAGTAAGTACTGTAGTATGACCTGCCGTGATGTCTTGTTGTACAACAAAGTTGCGAGGTGGAATCAATAGGTGTATTTGTCGTCGTGTTTTAAAATGGCCTGTACATGTACATACGCATGCCCGCCGAAACGATGTCCCTGCACAGCTTGCCACTGGCAAGCCTGTCTAAATATTCAGTCGCAAACTCCAACAGACCCTCAATTTTCTTACTCAAAACGGGCTTGCAGAACGCCATGCGCATACGATGATAAATTATGCATAAACTTATTATAAATAATGCTATCTATCCCGAGCATGCATAGCCCAAGAGACAAGAACAAAAATGAAACGAGCGAATGCACCGCGAAGGAGCGTGCAATGACTCGGCCTCGTGCGGTGCCGTACAGCCAACTTTGTCCCATACTTTGTCCCATACTTTGTCCCAGACTCTGTCGCAGACTGGCCGAGTCCCTGACATTCTGGAACTAATAGTATGCAGCCAACATGTAAAATACAACGGCCCGCTGGGCATCTCAGGACCCTGCCTCGTCTTTTTTTGTCTCGTTATTATTCTCTGTCTACTCTTGCCAACGTATGCTGCAAAGACGTATTGATTCAAAAAGTAGTATTTGAGCTAACCTCTTTCTTCTGAATCATGTTCCAGCAAATAAATGCGAAATTAGGATCTCTGAGAAAAGGCGAGTTGTCTTGACACAACAAATTTTTGATCTGGAATATTGTGACATGTTGCTGAGGCGTTCGACCGCATAGTATGGCGAAATATCGATCCCAAGGATCTAAGTGTGGAAATAAAAACGAAGGCGAACCTGGATCACTATATCAGAAACAAAACGCGAACCTGCTTTTGACAATATAAATTTGTTGTGATCCAATACATGCGCCAATGCGTGTAGTTTCATTTTTTCACGACTTGTCGCTGAATGATCAATCGATCACCCTTAGTAAAACCTATCGCGATGTCGCCAGGATCTACACTCTCGGAAATGCCTGCATCGCGTGATTCTAAAGGACAAAAATTGATCAATTGAATCATCTTTCGGTAGATGTGACATGTTTGCAATGCTTTGGGAATGCTCATATCCGCATCGCCATCGGCTTCTTCGAAGAGAGCATTCATGTTCTCTTGGCTATACCTGAGGAGATTGGAATGGGAAAGATCAGGTGAGTGATTCGTAGTCGACCCGTTCGTTTGTTAATAGAAGAAAAGTGGTACGTGTTAACTTCGTAGTAACTGGATTTGGCTGGCTATCGTGAGTTAGCAAATGAACTTGAGCATAGCCGTTGATTCACCTGCTAAACTTCTTCGTATAGCGATAATCTTTGGCCGGTATGTGCGTTCTTTGTGTTTTGGGCACTCATTTATTTACTATCCTCTTGAGGAACTCGTCGACACCCACGACCAATCGCATCAGGAATAACCATCAAGGCAATATTGAGAGCGAGAACCACGCGGGCCCTACCCAGACTAGCAACTCACCTGAGACTCCTCGCGACACACACAGCAAGCGGCTTCACGAGTTAGGTGGACGTCTATCGAAGCGCTTGGGCTACATAATTGGCGGCTGCGTAGCCATAATATTGATACACACCATACTAGTGGAATCTGGATGGGTGAGGATATGGGGTTATTGCCGCGTTCGGTGCGTAGGCTGGATTCAAATAAATGTTGCTTGTTTTTCATATAGGATTTATCTCTTCCGCCTTGACTTTGAGTCCCCCAATTTGTTGCCGTCGTTCATGGTGAATAGTTAAGTTTGATTATCAGTCTGTGCGAAGTAGAACCTGAATGCAACAAGAAGTTGAAGAAAGGGTGGGGCCTCGTGCCATTTAGATACACAGCAATACCCTTGACCGCAAGCCTCATGGCAATATTTCAATACTGCTGTATTGGCTTCGGGCGCTAAGCATTGGGTGAACGCCAGGTTCTCCGGGGAACGCGAAGAAGTCGAAGGGACAACTTAGAGATTTGTAGTAGTAGTCACGGGAAGTCGACTCATGGACCATGCTACAGTCATCAATGCGGTCGAGCTTCAGTTCAACTGAGCTGTGGACGCGACTGATAGATAAATGCGATCAAACTGAGATCATAGTAGTATTTGCGAGTTGTTGTAGGACTGCAACAGTTCGAGTTGTATGGAACACACTCTGCACAGAAGGTATCAAAAGTTCTTGTCCTTCGAGCGCTCCATTGCTGAAGCCATCATGAGCCATCATTTATCACATGCAGAAACCTACTTACGATTGTAATGCAGAAGTTTTTCGATGAGATCAACGTGCGTGAGCACCATTCGCCGACAGCAATATCGCTTCAGCTGCAATTCATCGAGAGCGTCACTGGAATATTGTCAGGTGATAAGTCGGCAAGCTCCCAGATTGTTACCTACCCTTCGCTCATATCGTTAGCTAGTAACTCGAGGTATGCGTTCCATTTGTCCCCGATGACTTTTCCACACGAGAAGCATCTCACTGGGATGATCTACGCACATGAAGTTAGTTTATTCGCAACCCAGAGAGAGAGTGAAACTCGCCATGGTGGTGGTTTGAGAGACTTGCAAGAGATTTCGTCAATGTGGTCCGTCAATGGTCCGTCGGCAAATGCCAGGTGTGATGCTTATATCAGCCACTAATTATGGCTTGTGTAGTTTCTATACTGAAACGTTTCTCTGCAACGTTTCAAGGGCTTCTGTCGTATTCTCTCAGCAGGCGATATGAATGGCTCGTGTTCGTCCCTGTTCCGCGTAAGAATCGTGGCACCTGTGCCGCAAGGATAGGGCGCTATGCCTCTTTGGTAAACCGCCAAAGAAATATAAACACCTATTATACCAGAGCGAGTCAGGTCGCCTGCAGGTGAAGGCGTGTTGCCCATCTTCGCCCTTGTCCGCCATCTCAGGCTGTTCCATCCTCCCTCAGTGCTTCACAATGACCTCAAGCAAACGGGCCACAAAGCCCGCCCAGGTCGACCCGTATCAGGCTCTGAATACCGCTCAGCCCAGTCGACAAGCTACGACTGGTAAGATCCGTGGTAAAGCGAAAGAGCCCAAGAAAGCAGACAGAGACGAACGCCAACGCGAAGAAATACGGTTCAACCTTGGCTACTCTTTTAGAGATACCCGCAGTGGCGCCAGCGCCCGTCGCAGACAAGCAAGAGTGCGAGAAGATGGTGGTGAGATTAAATCAAATGTCTGGAGGTGGTAGAATTGAATGTCTCAACTGATCGGCCAGATACTTCGGACTATCCACCGCCTCCGACTTACGAGGTAGCGACAAGTCCAACCTTGTCCAGTCTTGCCTCATCTGCGCTTGCTTCATCTACATTCGTGGCTGGGGTTCATATACACCCAGAACATTTACCTGTCTCAAATCGCACGTCCTCTTCGGGCTCTACACAGCCCGCAGCTACGCATGATAACATCATTATGCACACAGATTCACCGATATCCGCAGTCACAGCGACTCCTTTATCGATGTCAATACCCACACCTGCGTTATCGCCTTTGATGATGCCCTTGCATGTGCCGAGTCCCACGCTTGCACATACGCCCAATCTTTCATCAGGGTCTTGCGCCTTCCCGGTGCCAGTACATCAGAAGGCACTACTTGATGACGACGAGTCAAGCATAGAGCTCGTGGACGTAGATCCACCTCAGAGATGGGAAATGGATCGACAACGTGGAGTTCCTCTCGAGGAAAGGGTGACGAGGCACCATCAACGGTCGGTGGAATCACATGTTCCAGCCGTGCCGCAGCGGACCCGATTGTTTAGTCAGGCTCCAAAACGAAGCCCTACTTCTCAGTCTCGTTTCGCGAACTCTCGATTGTCACTCAGGATTCCCGAGGATCAAGATCCATATCCTGACGACCGCAGCGTGCAGGCAGCATCCGATGCATCTTCTCCAGTTACGCCTAAACACAAACTACCTCTGCCAAGCCTTCCCCTTTCTCCATCGAGGATATTCCATAGGTCTCAGTCACCACAACCCTCATCCTCTGTTATCTCACTGTTGCGTAACCCCAATCCATTCTTCAAGAGCACACCTTCACTCCTCAATCTATCTTCGCCTTCCGCACTTCACGGTCACGGAGATCACCACTTTTCTCGAAAGCTCTTTCATCGGAAGCAGAAAGAGCGCGCAGCTGAATCCTTGGAGGACTGGGAAGTTTTGGATCGTACTGACTCCTCTCACTCCTCTTTGGAAGACTCCCCCGCTCACCCTAGCCCCCCAAGCCCGGCTCCTGCACCACGCTCAGGAGGCTTTGCGGAGACGTGGTCTTATCCCGATGTTTTTACAGAAGATACCCGCAACTCAAATACAAATCGACACCCATACTGTTCTAGCATTCGGACTATACTTCCTGCTGAAGATCGTCCTCAACGTCCAGCTTCTCCTCCATTTGTAAATCGGCATGTTCGGAGGCGCACGAATTCCAGCTTGCGTAGCGATCATACATGCGCATCGAGCGCCCCAGTATCCCCAATTTCTTCGTCTTCCGCTTCCCTCTTTAGCTCCTCGAGCTTATCGTTGGCCACAGTCGGAAGGACGCTTCCATCCTTCTCTCAACAGGATCTTGGCGTTTGCGATGAATTGGAGAGATCTCGTCACCCTGCCCGTGGGATAACGTTGAGGGACTCGCCAACCCTGTCGTCCCTGTCCTTATCCCAACCGTCAGTAGGAAGGGCACTTACTTCCTTCTCGCAGATGAACTTAGGAACTCATCAAGTTCAGCATGAACATGTTCGCTCACATTCGACGCCTCGTGCTGTTGTTCAGCCAGAGCTTCCAAAGACTACCCGCACACATACCAGAGCTTCTCCGACATCGGCTTCAGAAGTGACCTACATTGACTATAATGTGGTGCCTGGTACACCCACTCCAGCGCCCAATAACTCGTTGCCTACTAGGTCTGCAACAGAGCGAGTCACGCGTCGTCGGACTCCTGCCCGCCGCGAGGAGATCCTCATTCATCGTGGACGGTCCTTGTCGCGTGAGTTGGAGATGCGAAGTGCACCTGCGTATAGTGCAATCTTTCCCTCGGGACCGCCTACCCCACCCCCAGAGTCACATACCCCTCCGTATAGCCCCGCCCCTGCATCACCTCGGCGCCACTATGCAGGCCGTCCTCTACCACAGACTCCATCCACATCGCCCTCTCTTACATGGCTTGTAGGCCGGACGCCGGATGAGAAGACTCCCACTGTTCCAGTCTTGCACCACCCCAGGGCTATTTCCAAAAATCTGCATGTACCCGAGGGCCTGTTGATCGATTTAGACGATGACAGCTTGGATCCGATTAGTCCTTCCAGCTCCAGTTATACCCCTCCCCTGCCTGCTCATACACCCCCATTACCAAATCGCACTCCCCCTCTGCCGGACAGCACACCCATGATACCTGATCGTACTCCGCCTGCGCGCACTCCACCGCCTCTCCCCATCGACTACCTAGAGGACGATATTGACAGTGACAGCGTCACTGTGGGCAGTTCCAGCCCTCGTGGGCCACTCACGCCAACATCAACCACATTGCCATCTTCGTTCACAGTCACAACACCTGCATCCGAATACATTACTGGCCTCGTTGGCAGCCTAGGAGATGATCACCCTCGCGATGACGGCTCAAATTATGACGTGAGTATTCGGGATGCACAGTTCTCGGGCCCGTACTTGAAGTCACCCACATGCGCAGGCCCTCCTCCTCATCGCCGATTTTATCGGTCCTGCCACATTGCATCGCAATCCTGACAGTTTAGATAACTGCCTTGTTGGACTGGTAGAACTAGAGAGGCGAAGGGTGACAAATGATGGACGTGTGAAGCTTAAATTGTCACTGTTGGGTGTGAATGTACAGAAGTGCACTATCTGCTTGTCTCGGTTTAAAAGTGGGGACCATGGCGTGTTGGGAGCAAAGTGTCGCCATGCGTATGTTGTTCTTGTTCTTATAGTGGCTGCCAGCTTATATTGTTCTGCAAGGTTCCACAAGAGATGTCTTATTCCATGGCTGGCCAGGAACCAGACCTGTCCGTTGTGCAGGGAACATTTGGACGTTCAGAACTGAATCCTTCCATTTTTCGAAGACCGTCGAACTTTTTCTCTCGGAGTTTTGCTGGCCAAATCTCTTCTAACCTTCCTTTGATTTCATACTCTTGTCCCACGCTGTACTTCGTTTAACGTTACTCATGTACTGTAGTCAACACCCGATTATGTTCCATGATGCAGTCAGGCTATGTACTGCTTGATACCAATATGTAGCCTTAATCCTCAGCAATTCATTGCCGTGCTTTTTCACCGGACAGTGTGATTACCGTGGGACCACTGCTAAAACCCCGTACTCTTAAAGTCCTCTCACTTCCATGTTATATATGGTACGCGAGGTTCATAACTTGAACTACGCATTCCCATCCTATCTCGAAGCAAGACTGTCGTGCGAACCACTTCTTGCGGATATTTTTGAGGCCCATATCGTTGATCTGAGGTGTATGATAGCTAAATGCATGAATATATATAGATAGTAAATACTAGATCCGTTCAACTCCAGCGATGGTTACGAACGTCCTTGCGCAATTCTAAAACGCTGCTGCAGATGTGAAACCAGATCCTTGTCCTGGGTATCTAAGATACAATGCGCGGTGGTCTCAGCGTGTGAGCATGTCTCGAAGTTGGACTAATTGTAATCAAGCGAGCACGCCGCATGACATCTAGTTTGTTTGTACGCACTTGCACACCGCCGTTGGTGGAATGATGAGCCCGATGCCGACTACCCGCACTTCCGTACCCAGTAGCCCGACGCAGGGCTGGGGGTCTCTTTTTGCCTGGTATTGGATTTGCCGGTGGTGGTGGGGGTTGCGCAAAGTCTTTCGTTTGCCCGACACCACCTTTGATTCGGGCCTGTTTCAAGGGTCTCTCCTTGTTACAAAGTTCGCTAGAGGTGTTATGATGAGAATATTTGTCTCGCAACCGACGTCGTGAAGGTGTGGGGACAGGGGTATGACGCTGGGCTCCTTGAGCTGGAATGGACTCTAGTCCAATCACGGAGAATGAACGGAGAACATGACAAGGAATTGTCGGCTGACACAACTGCTGACGTCTGAGAGATCTCATCAGACGGTACGTTGGCCTGGGAGTGAAGGCCACTCGAACAATACCATCTCCGAAGTCCCTTTGAATGTCCTTTACGCCGCCACGGCACCGAGGCATAAGGTGACGGTCTCGATAAATGATTCAACCGCGTCCTGTGCGCACGAATCCCACCATTACCGCCTTCCTCGTTCTCTTCAGTGGTCATCTGCCTTCTCTTTACACGCATGCGGGTGATGCCTTTACGGCAACACGAGTTCCTCCGTTTCCGTTGACCGAGGAGTTGAACGCTTGCGACTATCGCTGGTGGAAGCGGAATGTCGAGTATAGCGTGAGCAAGTACTTCGGCGTTCACATCCTTCTCATTGATCCCATCATCTGGCTCAGTCTTAGCGTCGTCGTCTGGCTCAGTCTTGGTATCGTCGTCTGGTTCGGGCATCGCATCAATGTCTGTCTGAGTTTCTTTTCCATCAGAGCATCTCCCAGTGATGCTCACTGCTGGCGGGGTGATGTACTGGGGTTGGCGACGGACCGAGGTAATGGTGTCGTTAAAGTGTCCAGGTGGCTGCACAACGGTCTTTGCATGGATCACTGTGTTTGAGGCAGGAATGAACTGGGATGCAGCGTGTTCGTGAACGTCGACATTGAGGTCTGCAGAACTTGCATGTTCTTCAAAATATAATTTCCGTAAGTCCACAGTCTTGCGAATAAATAATTCGCTTACTAGCGTACTCCTCATTCTCGAGAGTGCTGCCAAGTGGATTGGCTTTTCCGGCGGTCCTTGGTATATCTTGTTCCCGAGCGGTAATCCCGTAAACATTTTGCTCCGCTGATGATATCTCAGAAAGGCCAGAACAGGGGTATCTAGAACCAGGGAAGTCGGTAGGTTGTTCTCGTGTGGGCGCTGAAAATACAGCCGAGTGTGTTCCAAGAATGCTAGATGACCAATGCGAAATACGGCTCAGCTCAGACTGAATAGCTGAAGGTCCGATATCTATAGGAGAATAACGTGCGGTAGAATCCAATACAGGCTGAGAATAGCTAGCTTCGACGTTCGTAGAAAATTCTTCGGAACTAGGGCCAACTGCAGACACATATGTTGAGGCTCCGCCAGATACGGTAATTGCAACTGGAGGTTCATAGGTACAAGCATAGTGCATCGCAGTGACATCAAGAGGAGGGAAGTCAAGGAAGGGCCTAGGCACATTTAGTTCCGCAGAATGTTTCGCGAAGCATCGCTCCAGCACTGACCTCGTGGGTTTGATGGCAGCATCTGTCATTTCTACATCAATGCGATCGGAATAGTCAACCCATTGTGGTTGCGGAAGGGGACCTTCATTAGCGCGGACATCGCCGTTATTGACAAAAGATGCGTGATCAGAAGATATGTCAAGCGAGTTGGAAATGAAAGGTCCAGAGCAAAATGGCCCCGCAGTAGACCTGTCGTTCGTAGTGGCACTGAGCGAGGGTCCTGAAAACGTGGAAACTGGCTGCTCGGCAAAAAGCACTTGTTCAGGTAGGTTGGGAAAATCTAAAGAATAGGGATTGAAGGCTGCCTCGTATGATGGGCAATTCATAAAAGGAACTGGAAGTGTCGATGTGAGGGACGAGATACCGTTGTTTGCAAGTAAGTTGGGTCCATTTGTTGCTGAGTGACAACCATGCAGCGCGGTTGAGGGTAGAATAAGACTAGACAACAATGCCACGTGTATCTCATCAACCTGGCATGCAGCAAAGGGGCTGTTGGATGCAACTTTTTCTGTCGATGGTCCCAGATGCTCGATCGGCACGACAGGCAGCCTAGCAGAATCGACTACAGCAAGGAGTGGAAATGAGGTTGCGTTTGGCGATACTTTGGCCTCACTAGAGCTAACGCCCAATAGGGTCTGAGTGGGACGGTAGGCCTTACGAATACCAGTGCCTTCCTCAACATCATTATTAAATCGCGCATCTGTGCGTTCGGGTTCTCCATTGAAAACAGAGGATGTCTTGCCGTTGCTAGAAGGAGCGGATGTAGAGTCGCAAGGAAAGCGACAGATTTTGTGAGAATAAATTTCTTCCTCTCCCGTAGAATCCATGATTTGACCATTCTGTGTCTTCCGTGTTTCCAGAACAGTCGTATTCAGGTTCAGGCCATTGTCGCCCACGGAATGGTTACCAGTACAACACCGCGGACACCGGAAAATCTTACATGGGACGGGATCACCGTCATCGACATCTGGCGCATGTACCCTGCATTTTGTGTGGTGACCAGACGGTTCTGACACTGCAGCTAGAATATCATCCTCGGTGATGTGGAGATGAGTCTTGACCTTCGTCGATAGATCATGATCAATAGAAGGTCCTACATAACACACGGGACCCGTAGAATCATTTGGCGTCGTCGAAGCAGATGAGAGCTTTGTGGAAGTATTAGTGGAGCCATAAGCCTGAGAGAAGTGGTGCTGCATCTTCCGGGAGTGCATTCTTTGCGGTTTTCGAGGAACAGCTTTGAGCGTTCGCTTGATGTTGGCGTAGCCTTTCGAAATCGTCATAGAACTAGTGAAGGAGTGACTTGGTAACGATTTGCCATCTAAAGCTGTGTGAATGAAGATGCAATCGGCAGAGTCAGATGTAGCCGGTTGACTGTTCATACATGTATCATCCGAGTCCATGGACTGCTTATCGCTATTCAACTCATCGATTCCTAGAGCCGCGGGATCGATTTCCTCCATCAGATCTTGTTCTTCTTTCCTATAGGAAGATCTTCTGTAAAGTGAAGGTCGTAACTATAAGTAGTAGCGTACCTAGCCTTGGTCAAACTCATGGTTTTCCGTCTTCCCTTGCCCACGAAAGGTAGGTTTTTAGGATTAAAGGAGTACAACATGATTCCCTAGAGATATGGGTCCTATGGGCATTTTCAGTGTCAAGATCATCAATGGGTAGATGATAAAATACCACACAGTTCACGTTCACGGTAAAAGAAAGTCGGTACTGTGGATAATTAGTATTGTCTCGGATGTTGTGGCCGTTATCACGTTTTGCCAGTGGGGGATGAGGAGGAGCATGGACGCCGCCACAGGCTCTTTTATATGCAGCATGCCCTGACCGCTCCCGCTTTTCTAAACAATAAAGTGGCTTAGACTGGATGTGTTTTGACCACGTTTTGGCCGTCGCTTAAACCATCATGCTGGTAGTGGATCATGGAACCCCAGACTAAGGTTAGGGTTTTTTGACCGGTCACGAGCATGTTGGCTTTACACGTGATGGATTATATAATATACACGCGAAACACGCGGTAGCCACGCCTTGAATTGTTGTCAGCCAAAAAGCAGCCAAAGTTGGTTTTGTTGTGGCTCTGTTCATTTTCTGAGCACTTCTTCTCTTCTCTTTTCAAGACAACCGTCAGACTTTCAAGGTGTTAGGCCATTGAAATGTCTGCTTACACTCATGCCCGTATGCCCGCCCCCTCCGATCAGCAGCAGCCTGTTCATCGTCGCCATCCCTTCACAAATGCAAATGTTCTCAATCAGCCTCGCCTGACATCTCCTGTAAAGCCACAAGAGAAACCCAAGGCAACTCCAGCCGACCCACCTCTGCCCAGGCAGAATAGCAAGACTACCCCTCCCTCACCCCCCAGAGTAATCGTCGACCAGAATCGACAAGTTCAGTACTACCGTGTAGGATTTCTCGGAGAAGTAGGATTTGCCTCGATTGCCGCCTTGTACGCACTAATCGTTCATGTCTCAAACAGGGAGGATTTGCACGTGTCTATGAGGTGGCAGACGGTCGTCACAGTGCCGCACAACACCTTGCTTGCAAGGTCGTTACCAAATCGTCTCTGAAGACGAAGAAAGCCAAAACCAAGGCAAGCTTACACCACATCTGATTATTCACTTGCATCTTGACACTTTTGTTTGCTAAGCTCTATGCAGAAATCAAGATACACCGTTCGCTTGCTCATCCTAACATTGTGCGCTTCCAGGAATGTTTCGAAGATGACGATAACGTCTACATGACACTTGAGCTTTGCACCAGCGGGTCATTGATGGACATGCTCCGTCGTCGTCGTCGCTTTAGCGAGTGCGAGGCCCGATTCTTTCTTGTACAGCTCATCGGTGCATGCCACTACATGCATACCCACCAGGTCATCCACCGTGACCTTAAGCTCGGGAATTTATTCCTCGACTCGAACATGAACATCAAGGTCGGCGACTTCGGTCTTGCTGCCTTGATCGAGAACCCCGGTGAACGAAAGAAAACTATCTGTGGCACGCCAAACTATATTGCCCCCGAGGTGTTGTTTGACACTGCGAATGGCCACAGCTTCGAGGTTGACACTTGGTCTATCGGCGTCATCTTGTACACGCTTGTTATCGGTCGTCCTCCCTTCCAGACCAAGGACGTCAAGGAGATTTATACGTAAGGCATACCGTTCCCCCATCCTGATTTCTAATTAACCATTCGTGCAGACGGATCCGTGATAACGTCTACGAGTTCCCGCCTGAACGCCGCATTACACCAGATACTAAGGACTGCATCACGGCTATTTTAACACCTGACCCCTCAAAACGTCCTACTCTCCTTGAAATCCTTAAGTCACCCTTCATCGACCTTGGTATTGTCCCACCATTTATTCCCGTCTCTGCACATGACGCGCCCCCTGACTTCCGATACCTTACGCGCCCAATGTCCGTAGTCAACCTCATGAAGCTCAAGAAAGCTGTGTGGTTGGATGACGATCACATTTCGACTATAGCGGTTCCGTCGGTTCCAGAAGACAAGGCGAAAAATCCGATTACGTCCACCATCGCTCAGCAAGAGAAGGAGTTCCAGAAGGCTGTTCAGCCTGGCAGTCCCATCTCTGCCCTGCTTAGTTCTGCTAGGCAACCGTTGGTCATGTCGACAAATGGGATCAAGGAGTCCCCTCTGTTCAGAAAACTGCAAGCAGCGAAGGACACGAAATCACCTCTACGGAACGTGCGCACTGCACGTGGGTTGCAAGATATAGAAGAAGAGAACGATGCACCTCGAGGAACTAGGGAGAAAAACCACGATCAGCAGAGACAGAAGGAGCTCGAATCGCAGAAGGCGAGAATTGTAGCCCAGATGGCTCCGGTGGCTGGTCTGGGCGCACCCCGCCTCGAGGAGGACCAGGAGAATCTACCTCCTACCCATAAGGATCTGAAGGGCAAGGAGCCGATGCGCGGAGAGCGCAAGGAAACTCTAGTGCAGGACGCGCACATGGAACCTCCACAAGCAAAGCTTAATGGATTTGATGCTGCTGCACAGACTTTGACCCAAGCATTTGACGCGAAGGCTGCCGGCAAGCTATTCCGGGATCCTCGTGATGATACTACCATCCCTGATGAGCGCGTTTTCATCGTGTCTTGGGTGGATTACTGCAATAAATATGGAATGGGTTATGCCCTGACGGATGGGTCTGTTGGTGTACACTTTAATGATAGTACGACCCTCATACTCTCAGCGGACAAGCAGTGAGTTCTTGTCTATTTCTGATCTTTACATGACCCAACACATCTCCCAGTCACTTTGACTACATCTCCTCTCGACGCCACGGAACTGTCTACGTTAGGAAGAACTTTTCTGTGACCGAATTTCCGGAGGACCTCAAAAACAAGGTATACCTTCTCAAGCATTTCGAGCGCTACATCATGGACCGCCTGTACGGCGACTACGAGTACACTTTCGAGGACCATGACCGTACCAAGGGAATGGATTTCGTACAGAAGTATTTGCGCATGAAACACGTTATTGTGTTCAAGATGAGTCATGACGTCCTTCAGGTCATTCATTTCACCCCTTCTTAATGTGTTTGATAATTGACGCTGTGTATGTAGTTCAACTTTTACGATCACTCAAAAGTCATCCTCTCGTCTCATGGCTTACTGGTGACGCATATTGACAAGAACTACAAGATCGCACGATTCACGCTCAGCGAAATTATGGCACTATCTTTACAACCTCCTGCTGCAGATCCCGAGCAGGCCAAGTTCAACCAGCGACTCGTAGACAAACTCAAGTACTGCAAGGAGGTACTTACGTCCATTCGTAATGCGAGCGCCAACCAAGCCGCAACTGATGACGACGCGGGGATGGGGGGAGGGTTAGTCAGCACGAAGACGTCTAAGGCATCGTTGCGGTGATGCGTGTGATGAATGAAGCGCGTTTATACTTGCATAAGCTGTCGGTGGTGTTAGGCCTCCGTAGTTTGTTTTCGTTTCCTTTTTTCGCATTCTGTGTCTGCTCATTATAACATATCAAGCAAGTTTTCGCTCTCGTAGGCATCGGTACCATGTTATGAGTTTTCTTTTAGCTTTCGTAAAGCACCACAGGCATATGTGCCGTTTGATTATTTTCTACCGTACTGACATGGACAGCTTGTCGCTCTCATTGTCAATTTGTCGATATCAAGGATTTTCCGCAATGCGTCACGCTCGAGCGCTATCATCATCACCTCGTGTCGGTGAATGAGACGTTGGAAACCAGTACGTTTGCGTATGACTGTTCCACTACGGCTGCTGTACTCAGGGGCTGTCTATATATGGTGGATAAAGTAAACAACTGAACGTAGAACACTGGCTTCAAGTTATACCATCGGTAGTGAACCAAGCTGACAAGGAGATGAAGTCCAGATCTACAGGTTTCTTAGCTCTCGCTGAAGAACTCCAATCTTATATTCTGAGCCTCCTTCCTTACCGAGATATTCTACGTTGTACAACTGTGAGTGTTAATTGATCGGATTGATCATCGATCCTTTAATCTCAGTGATTCATCTTGCAGGTATGCAGGACGCTTCGCCAGACGTACATGTCCTCATCCGAGCTTCAGTATATCACTGAACTCGGTGGTCAGCAATTGCTCCCCGTCTCCGACACAGATCTCGACAACCACACTCCTATTTCCAAGCGTCTACAACTTCTGCGGGACAAAGCTCACGCATGGTTCAAATTTGATATCCACTCTTTCGAAAATGTTTCTATACCAAAACAATACCACGACGCGAAAACATCTCTCGCCGACAGGCATCTCTGTTTATTCAACGAAGATGAACAATCGGCCAAGATCTTTCCAATACTGCCAAAACCCTCACAACAAAGTATTGAGCATGATTGGCCTTCAGGATCACTGTGTTCAATTCCAAATGCAGATAGCATCGAGGTGTTTATGGACCCGGCGCAAAACTTGATTGCCATCGCGTGTATGATTGCCGATGAAACTCTCGAGATGGATGACGAGAGGTTGTACATCGACCTTGGAACCCTGGATGGAGATGGTGGCGTCCATCCCGAAGCTGCCGGAAAGACACTGTTTCTTTCAGGGCTTCCAAGATGCGAGGACGGTCTCTATACAATAGAAAATTGGAAACTCGAGGGTTTAGGGAGGCATATCGCTTTCCGGCGCTCCCTCCTGGTTCATGAAGGCGGCTATAAATTCGGCGAGGAGATATGGTTTATGCAAATTTGGGACTGGCAACACTCAACAACGTCCAGTGTGAGCGTTGGTCAGAAGTAGTCAATGATTTACAATTGACACTCGTTTTATTAGTGCGTGCTCAGTGACACAATAATAAACCCAGAGGTTGGGGAGTCACTTGATTTTTGTTTCCTTGGAAACGATAGACTGTTGATTGTCAGCAAGGACTTGAAGCTCTATTCGATCGAGGATCTGTCACAGGCACCTCAACTATTGGCCTGCTTCCTGATGCCTGTATCAGTGACGGGCATACAGTGCCTCCTTCCAATGGACGACATTGCACATAGTTCACAACTGCAGATGCAAGCACAGCGAACGATGTGGACCTCAGACCCTAAAAATCGAATACTATCCCTTATCACACGCACTCGGGATGCCACAAACTCATTGGCCTTCATTATTTCTACTAGGATTTTCTTTGACCCCCAAGCTGGGGTCTCTGATAGAACGGCAGGAATTCCGTGGGAACATTGGGGTCCTCTAAATGCTCGTATTTTCGTGCACAACTGGCGGTGCAGAGTTGGTGTTAGCGGGAATCGAGTGTTGCAGGCATTTCCTACAATGGACATGACACTAGTGGAAGATTACCCGAATTATCTGTTGTATATGATGGACTTCAGCCCATTAGCTGTTGAGCGCCGGCAGGGACTAGGAAGAGTGGTGAGAGAGCCATCTACGATAGAAATTCCCGAATTGGAGGAGACTTTGACGACCTCCCTGCCTTATGTGGAGGTCGTGTCAGATAGAATATTTGGTGTCGACCAGGTGATGGACATATGGGTTGACAAAGACAGGATTTATTTGCCCAAGTTGAATACAGAGGAGTCAGATAGTGTAAGTTCTTGCATTTCCAACGAAGCCCTATATGCTAATATTTGTCCAGGATGGTATAGCCGAGCTCGAGGTCATTGAGATTTAGTCACGAGCGGAGTCCGTACACCCTGAGGCCCGAGGAGCTAGTTATGACTCGAAAGACTGAGCCAGGATCATAGTGGCACAAAGTCATTTATCGCAGAGGTCCAAGAATGGCGACTTGATGATCAGCCCGTGTTTTGGATACTGATGCCGCCGAAACGAAGTCCTTCTAGCCATGCACAGTACTCATACATCATGAATTGCAAGGCATTCAAATACTCATTTCTAACCAAATTATGATGTTGGTACACCTGCGGAAATACTAATTTACGTGCTGGATGCATAGTTACATCCAAGAGGTCCTAGATATAGGTCCGGTTTACACATACATATCGTCATCATCCCGTGTGGCCGGGGCGTGTGATATTGGCTCAGGCTCGGCTTCAACAACTTTCTTGCGCACGGCTGCAAAATATCTGAGTAAGAAATCAAGGAGTATGCATAGAACTCACATCGTCGTGTAGCTTTCCGTTTCGCAGCTGCTTTCTTGCCTTCAACGCGCTTTTCAAAGGCTTGGTCCTCTTCGCCTTGGCGTCGATGTTCGCTAAGTATCTGGAAGACTTTGAGACTCATGTTACAGGAATCCTGGTCAAAACGGCCGTACCGATTCAAACTCATTCAGCTCCGTGTCTGGCTTGTTCGCCGATTTATTGGAGCGCGCCTTTGTAAGTATCTCACTAAACCTCTCGAACACGCCCTCCTCGTGCAGCTTATCGCGGTAGAATTGCAAGCCTTCGATGAGTTTTTTGACCGATCGCTCTGACTTGAATGGGAGGAGAGACAAGCAAAATGCGATATCGCGCCATTGACGGGGATCCTCAGAGAGTCTGAAACGCTGGCAAAGCTTCTCCACAATATTTTCGGCTTGCTTTTCCTGTTAGAAGTTTAATGAATCGGAACTATGACGACGGAAAGAGATGAGGACCGGCCTTCTCAATGAAAGAAAATATGTAGCGCATGGTGCTTTTGAAGGTTTCCTCCTCGACGGCGTGGTCACCTGTGGACAAGTGACTGATAACTAGAATAATGATATGAAGAACGTTGATATCAAGAGTGAACTGAGGCATACCATCAGGTAGGTTGTTGTAGATCGCGTTGTCCTTCGTCGACAGCTCCTTGAAAAACAGCTTCGCAAGGTCGGATATCCGTAGCTCCTCGTCCTCTAGACACTTTGCCATCTCGCCTAGCTGACCTTTCACTTTGATCATCCCGTTGAGGATCAAGTGCGTGAGCACCATCAGCGTGTTCTTCTTTACGACAAGATCACCGTCAGAAAGGCCTTTATATAATTCATTACTGTTCTCGTCGATGATGTTGCTGAACGAGACTGCCACATCGCCGAGAGCAATGACAATGTTACTACGGATATTTGGGTCTCTTGAAGTCTCAAGGATCTTGAAGAGGAGATGGTGGTGCTGATCGCAAAATTGTGAGCTGACACAGAGGAACTTGCTAAACGAGAGAGTTGCAGCAGCACGAAGTGTGCGATTCTGTTGTATGCGTCAGTAGTAATGCAGAGAAAATGACTCATCACTTGCCTTGAATTTATGTGGACTACCGCACACATGGACTAGTAACGGGCCGTACAACTTCAGCAACGACTGCTCTCCATAGAGCAACTCAGTTTCGCGAACGGCAGCTATCCGTTCACCAATCTCATCCTCCACATTGCCAGCGACTTGATCAAGCTCTTCGGTCTCCTTATTGGCTCTATTGGGTGAGCCCCCAGCCGCAAGCTTGTCCCCTACGTAAAACGTCATTCGATAGTTTGAGGGCGTTTAAAGTGAACATACCTAACTGTTTCTCATCCTTTTGCCGCTTCCATTCCCTTTCCACCAGCTCCAAAAAGACGATGTGCTTGATGGCCACATGCCCTACGACAAAAAGCAACTGACTGAGATGGAAGACATCTCCAAGATCTTTCTCGCTCGTGCTCGACTGCTGGGTTGACAAGTGTGCACTAGAGGGCGCGTGCGAGGCTGGCTCCGGGGGTTCCATCTCTTGATCCACCTCCATCGTCTCTATGACCGGCTCGGATGAAGGCTCCTCCGGATTTTGCTGCTTGGAAAATGCCCTCCGGGTAAGGTTCTTCACAAGGTTATTACAAAGCTCGTCGGGATGCTCTCCTAGGGCGTAGATAGTATTGATCGCTTGTTCGGCCATGCCGAACCAGTCTTTCGATCGACAGGGGTGCTCTATGGTGTTTTGCAACTTACGGAAGATAGGGTTTTCCATCTCCATCCGAAGGGATTTATCGAGAAGAGATCCTGTTGCCTGTATGTGAAAATGATTGATGGGATACGGTTCTGTTCGCACCTTTGACCTTCTTTGTACTGCCGTTCAAGCGTTGCAGGGCAAGACACGTATACCTTGCAAGTGTAAGATCGGCCTGCCGTAGGGTGAATGCCTGGTATTGATTGGGTATTTACTCACACTCACCTTACCAAATGGTCCAAGACCGATCTTCAGCAATATGTCCACCTTCTCAGAAATAACGGTGCGTTTCGAAAGTGCCAACATTCCAAGTATGATGATTGCACCACGACGTTGAGAGCGGGGCAAAGCTTGAGGAGCGCCTGAATATGAACATGAATCAACGTGTTGTGGCTGCAATGGAACGCCCCTCACTGTAAACTTGCCACAACTTATTGATCACATCATGATGGATCCGGCCATCTTCCATCATGATACGCATCATCTCTTCTAAACTGGTAAGCTCTGCAAGCGTTGCTTCGTATGTCAATCTTTGATAAATGTTTAAGCAGCTTTAAATCTGGGAAAGAGAGCTGGACCCACTCAATCATATTTTTGGCGATACGGTTCACTTGCTGCTTAGGTTCCATGTCGGGTAGGGGGTCAAAGTACAACATACGGTAGCATTCGAGGAGCCTCGACCGCACCCCCTTCAGCTCCTTCCCGTCCTCCGACGTTGAGCTGTTGTCCTTGTGCCATATAAGATGTAGCATGCGTTTGATGCCCTTCTGGTAATAAGGTTAGATGGCCGTAACATGGAATATTCAGATGTATCACCTCGGCACTAGCAAGCTGGTACTCAAACGCAACCCTGAAAAACTCCATACTCTCCAATACTTCTGCCTTGTTCGTGCTCCCCAAAAGCTGCGTGAGCCACATCATCCCGCCTTCTAGGGTACGGATGAAATCCAGTGCCTCCGTGCAGTACTTCTTGCGCAAACCCATGGCAAGAATTTCATTAGTCTCCAGGGCAGCAAGTGCTTCTTGTTCCGAGACAATGGCTGTGACATCGACAGTAGATTTCCGGCTTGCCCTTTTCTTTTTAGGCTTCGGTTTGTCTGATGATGCGTCGCCGTCGTTGTTTGCATCTGTGTCCTCCATTTCCGTGTCTTCGTCCTCATCAGCATCTTCCTCTTCGACATCAGACTCTACCTCTTTATCATTTTGATCCCTCTCAACTGCTTTCCCGATGCCGCCTTCCATCTCCTCCAACTTGTCCTTCCAAGTCTTATACCGTTCCTCCCACTTTTCCAAGCTCAAGTCACCTCCATACATCTCCCCATATGGATGGGTCAGAATTAGCTTCACAAGTATCGAAACAGCGGCCTTGCGTACTGTGCTCGTCTTATCCTCCAACGTGTCAACGGCAGCGCGTGTGATCCGGAGCCGCTGCTCTGGAAGACGTAAAGGCAGATCAAGCATCTTCGAGAGTGTTGCGAAGACCTTAGAGCGTACGTAAGAGGATAGATCAAGCGTTCGCGAAAGGAGGAGTTCAAATAGCCCATCAAGCTGCTTGCCCGCTTGGTTAGAGCCATTCGTCCGATTTGTCATGTCCTCCGACGTAGCGAGTTCACGAATGAGTGAGCCGATAACTTCAACAATTGCCATGCGCATAGGATAAGACTACATGCTTGTCAGATGGGGAAGAAGAACTGTTTCCGGGGAGCGCACCTCTGAGTCGAGATGGTCAATCAAGAGACTGATTTGCTTGAGAACGGATCGCGGCGACTCCTCGCTGAACCTAACCAAGAATCGGGAGAACGCTCTCGGACCTTTGGTGTCCTGCGCACTGAACGATTTTCCAGCGATTTCGCGAAGTATCTCGTCGCCAAGTTGGGCGTGATCAAATTCCTTTGCCAGGATAGAAAGGCACTCTGCCATGGGTTCAGAGAGGTGTTCATAGTACTGCAAGGATTGCATGATGTTGATTTGCGCAGCGAGCGTGTGACCGTGATGCTTTACAGCAAGGCAAATGACTTTGTAGACATGCATGCGGACGTTTTGAGTCTTCATATATTGTTCAGACTCGGCAACATGGTACGCGGGGCGGGTAAGACATCTAAAGTAGGGTCAACAGATGTCTAAACAACTGAATTGGCGTACGTCCCCCGCCAAATCATGTGATATAGAGCAAGCCGTACGCACGTTATGAACGCATCTCTCTCCGGGCTAGTCACCCAGATGCGGTGCGTCTTCAGTTTCAACGCCTTGCAAATGAGTTCCAGAGTGCCAGGGATCTGATCGATCCATGTCCATTGTTCCGCCTTCTTCGCAGCCACCCTCGAGGTACCAGACTTTCCGCCCCTCCCACGACGCGACTTTACAGGTGCTGGTGGAGCGTCCTCTTCGCCCATTGCCTTCACCTTCTCAGCGGCACCTACAAACCAATTAATTAAGAAAGCATACATCTCCAAAGGCAGCTTATGAGCCATGGCAATCTGTTGATCTTCTTCCTTGGAGTCGCGTATTGCAGCATCAATCTGAGTTCCAAATGCAGAGAGTAGAGCGTCGAGCATTTTGCTCATATAAGCACCAGCGACTGCATCGGAATGCTTGAGAAGACTTCGGAATATATCAAACACTTCTGGATCAGTTATTTCTTCGGATGAATGAGCAATCGCTCCAACAGCCTCTAAGTTCGTGGTCAGTAAGAATCGGATGCCAACACCCAAGGCTAGCGTACGTTGCAATAAGGGGCCGGGATCGTTACTGTGGGGATCCTGGTCATTTGGTATTTCGTAGTTCGCGATGTCCTGAAGTGCCTGTAGCTCGTCTTGAAGCTCGAACGATACGCTCATGGCGGACACTCCTTGATTGATATCTGTTGAAAGGTAAAGCACGTCGCCAACATAGTGAGCACGTGCTTCGTGTTTATCGCGTAAGCATCAGAATTTGCATCGCGACGCACGTGACCCCTAACGCGTCCAACTTGAACGTGAAGGTTGTGGATCTTGCAACTTTGTACACCATGCCAGGGCGCATATCTCCCGTCGAGGAAACCCTCACCGCCAACGTGCCCAAGATTTTTGACCAAGTTCAAAATTCAACTGCAAATCACCAGAAAAATATCGTTGCACTTCACAAACTCCACCTAGATGCCGCTGGTTTCACCGAATCCGTACACAATGGCAGAAGCATCAAGCTCACCGGTGAGCGTATGTTTGAGGAGAGATTTAAAGACATGTTATGCAGAGCTGCCGCCGTGAAGAAAGGAACATCGCAGGGTGACCGGATAGTCAAGTTTGTTGGAGCGTATACAAAATATATCAATGAGAGAGGTACGATGTCTGCTCGTTTCACTGATGCTAAACCTCATCTTATTACAGCCGCTGAGGTAAAGAAGGAGGATGACGATGAAGACGATGATACCACAGCCTCTCGGTTCGTTGAGAAAGTGCTTACCTTCCTCCTAAATGGCTTTGAAGCCAAGGACAAAATCGCACGCTACCGCTGCGTCCACTTTTTGGCGGAGATGGTCGCCCATTTGGGTGAAATTAGGTTAGTAACCTATTTTTGTGCAATAAACCTGGCTGACCAGGCACAGCGAAACGTTGTACACTGAGCTCCGCGCAGCTCTCTTCGAGCGTGTGCACGATAAAGAAACATTTGTTCGAGTCCAGGCTGTCATTGCACTCTCGAAGCTATGTGGTTCGGAAGATCCATCTGATGTGGAAGAAGGAGAACCCACTGCTCTTGAGGTCCTGCTGGAGACTCTTAGTTGCGATCCTGCCGCGTTGGTTCATTTGTCATAAATCGTCCAACAGTATGCTAATCGCTTGTCTACTTGTTTTATAGAGACGTCCGTAGAGCCGCACTGCTCAATATTCCTCTGTCTTCAGCTACCCTAGACGCCGTCCTTGGTCGAACCCGTGACACTGACACGATCATGCGCAAGCTGGTTTATTCCGCTATCCTAATCCAACATTGCTTCGCTTCTGATGGCTCTGCAATGGGGCTCGTTCATCCTCGTGTGCTTACCATTTCTCAGAGAGAGTTCATCATTCGCAATGGTTTAGGCGATCGAGAGCCGGCGGTTCGCCAGGCTGCAGCTTTATTACTCAGCAAATGGGTGGACGTTGCTCGTGAAGATGTCAAGAACGAAGAAAGCAAGAGCGTCGAAGATAATGTTCTCGCACTTTTAAGCCTCTTTGATCTTACGGAGAGCACGGTTGCAGAGGACGCACTGCTGAGTGTTTTGGACAGACGCCCTGATATTTCCGACCACGTCGAGTTTGATGGTATGTTCCGTTGCAGAATCTCGGTCGGATGAGCTAATTGGAACATCCACAGATGCCTATTGGGCCAACCTAACCCCAGAGCGAGCTTTTTTCGCTCGCGTCTTTGTTGACCATTGCATTGCCATTAAAAATGCGGAAAAACTAGATGCTTCTCTCCCGGTTGTCACTGCCCTTGCCTACCGCATCCAAGCTGCCTACAATGCATACCAAGAAGACTTGGAGGTCGCCGAGCAAGAGAGAGTCATTCGTGGCGAACCAACTGAGGAAGAAGAAGAGGCTCGCATTGACAAGGAATTTGTCATAGGCGAGATGCTCAAGGTTGCTGTGAATCTAGACTACGCTGATGAGATTGGGCGCCGGAAAATGTTCCAGCTTGTGAGAGACATGATCTCTCAGGAAGCACTACCCGAATCACTTGTCGCTAGATGTTTGGACGTATTACGGATACTATCACCAAACGAGAGGGATCTTATTCGAGTTGTTGTGGAAGTAGTCCACGAGCTTAGGGATGTCAGTGATGAAGAAGAGGCTCTAGTAAGTTGGACACCTCATTGTTCGCATTTCATTCCCGTGATGACGTTATTTTTTGCTAGAAGGAGCCTGCAGATGACGGAGAGACCAATTGTGGCGAAACACCCATGCCAACTCGTACAGCACCCAAAGGACCAAAGCCATCAGAAGATATGTCTTCCGAGGAACGAGCTCGGATGGACGCGATTGATTTGCGTTGTCTGTCACTTTGTATAGGGATGCTGGAGCGTGTTAACGGAGTGCGTCATAGCTTATGTTCAACTTCCTAATCACTCACTGTTGCTCAGACATTCGAAGAAAATTCGACGCTCGAAGGCATCCTTGGCGAGTTAATTATTCCTGCTGTCAAGCGTAAGGAATTGGTACTTCGTGAGAAGGGTCTCATCTGTTTAGGTCTTTGCTGTCTTATTGCTCGAGTATGCTCATGTTGCCCACCATGTGGTTTTTAAACTAATTAATTTCATAGCGCATGGCTCTCAACTCTTTCCAGCTTTTTTTGGGTCAAATTCAGACTGCCCCGGAAGTCTTGAGGATCCGTGTGCTGCAGATTGTCTTCGACATTCTTATGGTGCACGAAAATGACTTCTTGAAAAAAGAGGGTAGTACAGTGGGTAACAACAGCTTCAACTTTATTTCAATGCTCACGCTTCTACAGAGAGAGCGTATCATCGAATTCTTCTTGCAAGTCCTGGAAACCGAGGAATCGGACAAGGTGCAAGCCCTCCTGTGTATTGGCCTTTCAAAGCTTGTCCTTTCCGGAATGATCTCCGAAGACAAGGTTGGTGCCGATAAATTGTTGCACGATGTCAGGAGGTAACACTTCTTCAGGTCCTGCAAAGCCTGGTTGCTGCATATCTTGCCCCAGACACGATCGACAACCAAGAAGTCCGCCAGTGCCTTGCCTATTTCTTCCCCGTGTACTGCTACTCCTCCGCAGTCAACCAGCGACGAATGCAACGGCTGTTTATTGGATTATTCGAGCAACTTGCCCCAGAAACCCGGAATGTTGACGAAACCCAGGATATGGTCAGTCCTGCTCAAATAGCGGCTATGTTCGTGGATTGGACCGATCCACAGAAAGCTATGTGAGGCAATGTTATTTGTTTTGAGAGTGTTAGTTAAAATGATGCAGCGATGTGCAAGATCAGCCAACGGACGAGATAATTCATATTGACCTGGCAAGCGATATCGCAAGAGCACTGTTCGACGACAAGATGATAAGTATGTCAATAACTTTCTGAAGCGAGCCATTAACCAACGCTAAAATTGCAGAGGAGGACAAGAAAGTTCTGTATCAAGTTCTTGGGCGGCTATACTTGCCGGACAAGGTTGATGACGATAAAATCCGCACGCTCAAATTACTACTTCACAACCTCAATTCTGTGAGTTCATCTGAGCATTTGTGTCAACCAAAAAATCATGCGCATACAGCGTCGACCGATCCGTGACGCAGCAGCCAAGAATGCGCTTGCGAAATTTGATGCTGCGATCTCAAAAAGATATGCTGAACAGCTAGAGAGCTTCAACGAGGAAGATTACAGGCAACTGGAGTACCTAAAGGACTTGTTCGAATTTCTTGATGATATCATTCCCTTGGACGACGGCGAGGAGGTTGACATACCTCGCACTCGTGCTCGGAAAAGGTGTGATTTCTGTTACGCTACCGTCCATACGCGTTGAAACTGATTGTGTGACATAGGCGCTCAGAAAGCATTGTTACCGATACCACGGACAGCATCATACCAGATGAAAGTGTGGCTTCTGCTGCTTCTCCGTCACACCCAAAGGGCAAGGGCAGAGGGAAGCAAACCAAGTAAGTGGACATTCATTCATTATTAACTTCCAGTCGACCTGTTGTTATTCAGGCGGAGACGTGTTTCTGGTTCCGATGACTCAGACGACGATATCTTATCGCACGACCATGTTACCCCAGCACCCACACGAACCCTGCCAAAGCGGGCTGCGTGCGTTAACATGTTATGATTTTCCCGTTTGATATGGTCTTGACTTGTGCTCATAGGACGGTAAAGAAACCCCAGGTAGTGCAGTTAATAGAAGATGACGATGACAAAGAGGAAGAGGAGGAAGCTTCATCCCCTCCTGCCTCTCACGACGGGCGAAGGCCCAGGCTGTAAGTCGCTTGGATAAGTTGTACAACACATACTCATTTGGTCGTATGCAGTGCAAGCAAAGCGAGAGATGCAATTCAGCCTGCCTCTGCAGGGAATCATACCATCGATTCCATCATGGATAGCGAAGAAGACGAAGAAGAGGAAGACGAAGTTGCTAATGATATACTGGCTTCGGACGAGTGAAATTTGCATCATCTATAAGAGTACAGTATCTATTATGATTTATATTTGTACCCCTTATCACTGTACTTTTACTGGCAGGACCGCTGCTTTCACGGTTTTGGGTGATTGGATGATAATCGGTAACGCTCGGCTGCCGTAGATCTGCTATTACTCGCCTATCATGTCAATTGTGTCTTCGACGAGAGAATCAAAGGTAGAATTTGAAAATTGATAAGAATCGTTGAATTCGGAAGAGCCGCTACATTCAAAACATATCACACTGTCCCCTGCGCTGACACCATGCATGATTCAGAGGCGGGGACGTCGTTGCGAGTAGAATCTTCCCAATGGGGTGTTCACTCGTCGACAACAGAATCGGCGTGAGAATCGACATGTCCTTTGATTCCTACTATATGATTTCCAAGTCGAAAGTGGGATTTCTGTCTCTTGCAGAGGAACTGCATTGTTACATTCTGAGCTTTCTCCTCTACAGAGATATTCTGCGTTGTACATCTGTGAGCTACCTTCTCAGTCGTTATTAACGTCCCAGAACGCCACAGAAGATTTTGTACTGACAGTCGTTTTGCAGGTATGTAAGGCTCTTCGCCAGTCATTCATATCGTCCTCTGAGCTTCAGTATATCGTCGAACTCGGTGGCCAAGGCTTGCTACCTGTCCTCAATACGGAATTTCACAAGCATGTTCCTATTTCCGAACGCCTACAGCTCCTGAAAGACAATGCATCTGCATGGTTCAAGTTCAACATTCGCCTAGTATCTATCCGAGATCACCCTGCTTTCGCCACAGTATATTCACAAGCTTTTGGTTGGGTAATAGAAAGATCCTTTGTCGATGGCCACCTCTGCCTGTTCGTTGAACATGACCAATTGGTTACGATCTTTCCATTAGTGCCACAAACCTCACCGCAAATACACCGTGAGTGGTCCCCAGAATCGCTGCGTCCTGTTCCCGACGCGTATGTCGAACAAGTATGGATCGACCCAGCACAAAACCTGATTGCTATCGCGTATAGCACCGATGATGACCATTATCGTAATTCTCTGAGCTGGCCCGATCGCCCGTTCTATATTGACCTCAAAGCTCTGGATGGAGATGGTGTCCACCCCCAAGCTGCTGGACAGACGTTATTTCCATCTGAACTTGATGAATTTCAAGCCCGCACTTTTAAGCTCCAGGGGCTCGGGAGGCATATTGCTATCCAATGCGTCCTGACGGGCTACTGGTGGTTGCAGATCTGGGACTGGCAACACTCAACGACATCCAACGTGAGCCTTGCTGAAAAAGACATAGTTGATAATAGATTTTAACAATTGACTCGCATCTAGAGTGCCATCAGCCACCCATCACACGTAGAATTTTGTTTCCTCGGAAATAATAGATTCCTGACCATGAACAACCTGGGTTTGTGTCTTTATTCGATTGAGGATATGTCCAAAGCACCGACATTCCTGGCGGGCTTCTCGATGCCCATATCAGTGCACATGTACATCGAGTATGTTGGTCCTACAGACGATATTGCTCATGGCCCACAACCGCAGATGGAAGCACATCAAACACTATGGACCTCAGATCCTGAACATCGAATACTGTTCTTCATCATGTACCGTGTAGCCTTCGCCATTTCCACCAAGGTTTTCTTTAATCTTGATCCATTTAAAGAGACATTGGATAAGATACCTTGGGAACAGTGGGGCCCTCCAAACACCCGTGCGTTTCAAACAGAATCCAGCGAATCCAGATTTGGCGCCAGAGGGAATCAAGTTTTTCTGGCCGTCCCTATAGTGGGTGCAACAGCAGATGACGGCTCGGCTGTTACGGAGTATAGTTTACATATGATGGACTTCAGCCCCTTGGCTGTTCAGCGCCGACAGGGCCAAGGACGAGTGGTGAAAGAGCCATCCACGATAGTAGTGGAGGATGAGTCGATAACGACGTGCCTGCCTTATGTCGAAGTGCTGTCGGATGGGAAATATAGTGGTGATGCACATGATGTAGTGAAGATATGGGTCGACTGCTATGAAATTTATGTGCCTGTGGGTCCTTCTCATGTTTCGAGGCAGTCCGCCGTACTTATTTTATTCATAGAGACTGGCGTCTCCATCAACTATGAATTGATGTAGCAGGTTAAAGCAGAATCACGCAAAACAATAGAAGCCTACGTTGACATGCTGCGATGCGTTCAGGTTAGCATCTTCAACAAAGTAGAGGTTACGCACATTACGCACATCATACTAGCGTGATACAAAGTCCCTCGTCAAATAGCACAAACAAGATGAACCAGAATCATGAGAAGACACGATTAATGGTGTGGTATCCGTTTGCAGAATAGATGTGCATATTCGTGCAGCTATCAGACTGTCGACACGGAATACGTACCGTGGTCCGCACGCAGCCAACCGAACTGCGGTTCGCAAGAAGCTTGGACTAATGTTCGTAGACCAGCGGTACAGGGCGCACAACCTCTATGAAATAATATGACGTCCTACATATCCAGCGCGCCGGGACTCTGGTTCACGATGACTTGGCGGTGTAATCGCTGATCAGCTGTTTACTCGGATCGCCCCGAAGTGACAGGTAGTTGTATTTCCTCTTTCAAATGATCATCCAATTGAGCACGCCCCCCGGGAAATTCCCTTGCTGATTTATCTCGTCCGAGGCCTAGAAGATCAGCGTTCACCCTCTGAGACGTACACCTGGAGCTACTCGCGTTGACTATGTGGAAGGACCTTGCACTTACGTGTATAGAGGGTCCTTTTGTTGATGTATCATGTAAAAGCTCAGCATGTAGGTGGATCCATCGGAAAACGCTAGCGCTGCTCTGGGAACAGCCGGCTCAGCATGTATAAATACCAGAGAGTGACGGTAAAACTTTCCCAAAACACTGGTGTCCAGTACGAATGGTACCACAGCGACTCCGAGCGTTGCATGTAGTTACGGGACCACGGCGTGACATCTGTCGTGTTCTGACGTCACATCGATAGATTGAAAGCTGGGTACACTCGTGTTTCCTGATCAGACAAGGTGAACAAAACCGCATGGTTATTGTAATCGACGGTGACAGATACTGATACAACTTGATGATTAGTTGAAAGCAAACATGAAAATAACAAAGCACTTCATTCGTTTGAGCAAATCTGAAACGCTGAATCCGGGACCTCTTCAGTAGCCTCTCTTCTGCCCCTCTGCATCCGTAAGGGGAACATACTGCCCACAAATCAGCGACGAATGAAATAAGATTCGAAGAAGCCTACCATGACCCCCATCAAATTCTTCTTTGTGACTTTACCAGTTTCGTCCTTGTCGACTTGTATGATTTGTTGAGTAAATGTTCCAACTGGTATGAACATCCGCCCAGGGCTCTTGAGCTGGTCTACCAGCTGCTGTGGGATCTTGGGCGCAGCGGCACCAACATGAATTGCATCATATTTGGCAAGGCTGCTATAACCTTGACGACCATCACCAGTGACCGCGACGATGTCGCCCCTATCGAGAGCGGGGCCCAGTCCATCTTGTCTAAGATTACTCTTTGACCAATCAACCAGTTCAGGGATGTGATCGATGGCAACGACAATGCCGCCTGGGACAAGGTGGTGGAGTACGGCAGAAAGGTAGCCGGACCCACTACCTACATCCAGGACGCGCTTGCCCGGACCGAGGTAGTCGAGAAGGTGCTCGATTGCATGAGCATGCTATAGAAAAGTATGTTAGGACAATGTCCTCAAATTCCAAGGACTTGCCATGTGTGGTGCCGATATAGTCGCGCCATGCCCGATAGATCTGTGCAATAGGACTTTAGTAGCAAGGGTCGAGGAAGAGGGTCGATGCGCACTGAGGCGAGTCCTCATATGCCTCTGATTTACGTATGACATAATTGGCACGGTCGACTTTCGTCATGGCCTGTTACGACTCAGGTTGATGTGGTTACTTGTAATTGGGAATCGACTGACCTCGCCGACTGTATCTGTTGTGATGATTCGTGCTGTGCGCATGTTTGTGATGAGGTCCGCATTTGTGCGACCAGAACAACGCCAAGCCATTGTGGTATGCGACAACCGCGGTTGAATGTAACCGAGAAGTCGGCCCCCGTCGCCACGATGATTGAAGATTGCGAAAAGGAAGCAACTCGTGCGAGTCCCAATCACCTCATTATTAAACTGCCAAAAAAAGGAAGGTCAACCGGTCATAGTAATCCACACGTGCGCTACGCATGACGCTAGCCAAGAATTTCGTTAGCACTGCGTGGCTATACTTATGGCGCGTTTCCAAATTTCACAAAAACTCTTGGGTTCACTATTTTCCCATTCTCCACAGTAACTATTTAGCCTCTATCCTGTCATTTCCAAACTTCTCTTTGGACTGCTCATCCCGGGCCATGGACAATACTCCAATCTGGCCACTTCTCTTTACTGTATTCCAGGCATGTGTTCGGAATTCGACTAACACCCTGCCGTCCATTGATCTTGTTGGCTTTTAGTCAATTTTAGAGGTATTTTTGTTATGTATCGCAGGTTACATACTCGCCTGGCGCCGTATCATTGATAAGCCCACTCAACGCGTTCGTTTTACCCTGTACTTTGGTTTCATCTTGTTGATTTGAAATCCAGGTGATCAACCATATCAACATCTCCCTGTTCACGCCTGCCTTGTTGTTCTCCAAAGTCGCATTCTTCCTAAGTCCAGGTGCGTCCCATATTTCGTCCATCAGCAGCATTCTAACCAACCTCGTGGCCTACAGCAAAACTCAAGGAACTATGGGTTATTCCAATTTTCTTCATCGTGGTCACGGTTTTCTCTGCGCTCGTAGCCAGAGTCCTTTCGAGGATCTTTGGACTGAAGAAATCTCATCGGTGTGTTTCGTCACTTAGCCTGTCCTTCCATTCCCTTGTCTCTTGTGTTTACAATGGCCAGAGCTAACTAACTATTTCTAGTAACTTCGCTATGGCTGCTTCGATGTTCATGAATTCGAACTCACTACCCATCGCTCTGATGCAAAGCCTTGTGATCACTGTAGGTGGCCTCAAATGGACCCCAGACGACAACACGGACGCCATGTTGGGTCGTGCACTCACGTACCTCGTGCTGTATAGTACTCTTGGCATGATGGTGCGTTGCATTAACTCGAATCGTGTTTCAATTGTTCTGGATTTCAGTTGGATGTCTTGGTCTTCATGATTTTTATTTATTTTTGTTATTTATTTTCAAAACTGGCGTCCGTTCCTTTTTCGTCTTCTAACGAAACTCCCAAGCCGGTTATTTTGAACTCGTTCCGTACTCGGAGCCGTCGTTTGTAATTCCTTTACTTACATCGCTTACAGCTTCGCTGGAGCTACGGCGTGCGTTTGCTTGCCTCTGCCGATACTCCGCCTACGCCAACCTCTCCCCGTTCGCCTCTACTTGCGGCTGTGCCATATGATGCCGAAGGAGCCCAATACGCTGATAATGCATCCTTATCAGACGAGACGACGCTTAGCGAGCACCATCGTTCATCCAGGTTCCGGCCCACGAGCCCTTCTCATCACTGGCAAACTCAGGTGCATCCCACAAGCCCTTCGCATCACTGGCAAACCCAAGCTCATAGTCAAGCCGTATTCGTGACTTCGCCTCTCGATGACACAGATGACAATGATCAAGATTCAGCGTGTAAGATTCCTACCTTCATCCCAGAGCCTGTAGGCCATATCCATGGACAGCTACGTCCGCACCCCTTGCCATCGCACCTTCACCTGTCGCCATCTCGCGTACCCCAACGGTCGTCTTCACTTTCGCATTCACACTCCCCGCACCCAGCACGGAACACGGCTATATATCACTCTTTCCCAAATTCACCTGTGCGGGAAGATGCACCTTTGGCCTCGGACAGTGTCACACCCGCAGACTCAGAGGATGGAATAGAAGACGGGGCAGAAGTTACGAGTGAAAATTTCCGACATCGTCGACACCGCACTGGTCTCCGACATGCCTGGAAGTCCACCAAAAATGCATGGCGCCATATCAACGCGTTCATGACAATGCCTCTATGGGCTTCCCTACTTAGTCTCGTCGTCGCGTGTACTCCGCCGCTCCAGTCTGCGCTTGAACACATGGAACCGGTAAAAGGCGCGCTTGGTGCTGCAGGCAACTGCAGTATACCACTTACGCTTGTGGTGCTTGGGGCATATTTCTACTCCGAATCTCCCGAGGATGACATGCAAAATGAAGATCTGACGGACTACGAGACAGATGAGACAAGGCAGGACCTCGGGCAGAACAAGTCTCGTACCTCACTGCTCAGTACCCTTCAGGAGATGCTGGCACTTAAACGTGTACAGCAGCCGCAGCTCCAGACGCTTGGGGAAGGCAAGACTGTGTTCGTGGCTGTGCTTGCAAGGATGGTAATCGTCCCAGCTGTGATGCTTCCTGTGTTGGCGATTCTTGCTCAGCTTGATATCCATGATATCTTTGCGGAGTAAGTGTTTTGAATTATCTTACGGATAGTTGCTGATGTGCGGCTTTTCGATAGCCCCGTGTTCGTGGTGTCAAATGTACTCTTGATAGCGAGTCCACCGGCTCTGACGCTCGCGCAGGTGCGTTTTGTGGTGTTAGTAGTCTCTTAATCGCACTAATGCTCTTGTGTTGAACAGATAACGCAAGCGGCCTCGAACGACTCGTTTGAGAGGCTAATATCACGGACAGTTTTCTGGTCGTATTGCGTCGTCACCCCACCAAGCACGATTTTAGTTGTGGTTCTGGGGTTATTGATCGCAAAGTTATGAACTGGATGGTTGGTACGCTGTGCTGTGCTCATCGTGATTGCTTGATAGCTAAATAACAGATGACAGATTTTGAATATCATTTAATCATACTTACTGGGGATCTTGGACGTTCTTTGACGTATTTTTACTCACAAGGCGGGAGAATTTGTATATAATAATCTTTTATGTGGTGTTCTATTATTTGTCTCCTGGGGCTTTTTGGTATCATCCTCTGTAGCGATGAGCACGCGAATTTCAGTGCAAGAACACATCCTCGCCTGCCCAACTTCCGCGGGCGACATCTATTCCTTAAAACAGTATATAAACATTGTTCGGAAATGAAATATAGACCGAGGACTATTGTCACAAAGGCAGCGCCGACGAGGACTCGGAGTACTACTAACAATTTGGTCATGACTGAGTTTCAAAAGGCTTAGCATGTTTCACTAGCGTTGATTCAGGGATCAGCGGATGATGCTCGGAACCTGTGCTCACACAGGACGTAAATGACAAGAGATTTCAAACGCAATTCGCTCCTATCTCCAGGTATGATCCAGGGAATGAGGCGAACTTGAAGAACATCGCCATGCTATTCAATTCGTTGGCGATGACGATCAGATAGGTGTAGTTGGATATCTATATCAGTGATCAGGCTGCCGGTGACTGATATAAGATACGGCAGCCGTATTGATCGGGGTTCTTCATAAACGGGGCCCAGAGTACAACAAGAGAAGGTCCAGAATGAAGGCACCCTTGTCTAACAATCTAGGGTAGTAATGATACGGTATCCGGCATATTAGCCAAATCAGTAGATAAGGACGGCACCGTACTATCCCACTTGCGGTATTCTTGTGCCTAGGATCAAAATCCAGCCAAGCCAGTCTAGAACGAAGGAACCAGGCCTTGATCGCAGATAGACTTTACATAAGGAAGGGTGCTAATGCCAAGTATGCATCAAGTACAGACTATGCCAGTCACGCGCAATGAACCACCGTGAAAGATTGTGATTGTTGTTAGGACCGGCCCCCAAGGAAGCAAGCTCGAGTTTAATAATACTTCGAGGGTACATGGCAGAATGTTGGAGGTTGTTGACCCCGGCGGCACGAAGATGGGTGGGAAGCAGTGCGGGGGAGCGTTGAGAGAAGATGAGCACGATTTGCTATTAATGGCGCAAGACGACGAAAGAGCCGGTGCGTGAGATAAGAGGGTGCAGGGAGCTTGAAGGCGTAGTACCGAGAGTACTTGCAGAGTGCGGCCTGGGTGGGCGAGTGCTTGGCAAAGTTGCAGCCCCGAGCGACCAGTACTAGAGGATGGGTGGGTTCCTGAGTCGGCCAGATTCGCTGCATGCATTATCTATGCCAAAACTACGCTCTAGCTCCCAGGGACATCGCTTATCCTCCGTTAAGCTGGAAGCTCACCGAGTATTACCCGTCGCCCGAGGCAGTTCCACATCACCAAATTACTTCGCAGGCTGCAGCAACTTGGAACCGACTGCTAGTACAATTCAGTCTCTCCTAGTACTGACATTCCTTATACAAACTTGTTAGTCGCTTGCAATTGCTGTACCATGAGCTATGTCTGTTTAGCTGTGCTTGTTGTGCTGGAGGATGCCGACGTGGTGCACATTTACCCGTGAATCTATCTGAGGAGAGCAAGTATCTCACACACACAACATTCCTTTCCCTGCTGTCTTTAACAGAGTTCTCGTTCCTCACATTCACATTATTCTATCTATTCCAGCCTTTAGTGGACCCGCAAAGTCCAACTTTCGTCGTTTGAGGGCCCGCCTGGCATGGTTGGATTCTATGAATTCCAACTGATTATCCTTGTCTCCCTGTGTTTCATCTTCCTCCTGCTCGAGCGCCAAGTCTCGCGACGGAAAGAGTTCAAGGAGAAAGACCTCCACACTGCCGAGCGCCTGGAAGATGGAGAACCGACGACATCAAACAACTTTCTAGCTACATTGACAAGGCAGTATCTCATTGTCTATGCAATCGTAATGGGTATGGATCATCCTCTGCTCATAGGAATTACGTGGTCATCAATTTATCTAGGTGCTGATTGGCTCCAGGGACCATATGTGTACTCTTTATACCGAGAACAGTATGGTCTCCCGGAACGGATGGTCGCAGTCCTTTTTGTCACAGGGTTTATGTCCGCGGGGCTCACTGCACCCTTGGTGGGTGTCTGGGCGGATCAACAGTACGTCACATATGCCCTCTTTACTGCTATAAAATTGTTTGACTAGTACTGTAGTGGACGCAAAAAACTCTGTCTTGCCTTTTGCCTGACATATATATTCACCTGCTGTTGCATAACCATTCCGTACTTGCCCATTCTTCTCCTTGGACGTGTATGCGGAGGTATCTCAACATCAATCCTCTACTCTGCGTTTGAGTCCTGGCTGGTGAGCTCTGCTGGAGCCCTAGCCCTCCCATCAACGGATCTTTCCACAATATTCGGACGCGCCACGCTCGTGAATGGCTTTGTTGCAACAGGCGCAGGCGTTGCAAGCAATCAGCTTGTCACCTTGACAGGTTCATTCACATCTCCTTTCGTTGCCAGCGGAGTCTTGTTGCTATTAGCATACTTTGTGATCCGTGCAAGTTGGGGAGAGAACTTTGGTGGTGGCGGAACAACTGGCAAGGATTTATTTCAGCTGAAAAGACTGGGGCAGGCATGGCGCATTGTCAGAGATGGTGAGTCCGGCTCATTTCCTGTTTTTATGATATTCAGGTCGTGAATGTGATTTTAGATCCTATGCTACTCGTCATTGGCCTGACCCAAACTTGCTTCGAGGGTTCTATGTACCTCTTTGTCTTCCTCTGGGTACCATCTCTTCAAGAAGCTTCGCCGACGTTTCCCACCATTGCACTACCGCTGGGCTACATCTTCTCCTCATTCATGATATCTATGATGCTCGGATCCCTCCTCTACAGTGTTGTCACCACTCAATCCGGCGGTCTGACGGTCCACGCAAAGCTCAGTAGCTTAGTTTGTGCATTTGCTGCCCTCGCACTAGCAACAAGCATAAGAAGCGACAGTGAGCGCGTCAGGTTCTGGGCGTTCTGCGCATTCGAAGCGTGCGTGGGGATGTATTATCCTGTGCAAGGGATGTTGAGGGGAACTTTAATTTCAAACGAGCACCGAGCAACAGTACGTCGCCTCTCCTTATTGTAAAAAGCAGGCGCTGACCCGAATGCTGTAGCTGAGTTCCCTGTTCCGTGTCCCCTTGAACGTGTTTGTTGTCGTCTCCCTGATGACCGGGGTGTCGAGTGCTAGGGACACCGTGTTGAGCGCATGCTCCTTGATGCTTGCGTTCTCTGCCCTTATGACTGCGTTTGTGGTCGTTATGAGGGCAGATGACCATGTGTCCTCCGAAGCAAGCTTGAGACCAGAGTGAGAAATATGGCTCTACAAACATCACGTTATATAAAAGTGACAAAACACAGCTCGACGAAAAAAACGATGTAATGTGCAAGTGTAGAAAAAATATCCTAATATTATATGATATCTGCAGAATGTAAAAAAGTAAAGTGCGCATCAGTTGACCTTGGTTCTGCAGAATTTGCCTCCCAGTAGAGGTCAACGCTTGTTGACCGTGAACGCAAGGGAGGTGTTGTAAAGCCAAGATCTTCACACAGGGCCTATGGTGAGTACTTGAGTGGCGAATTTCAGCACCGTGCTGCAGACCTGAATATATTTGCAGATGCACTTAAAGCACCAAGTTCTCTTACGGAGCGTGGCTTACCAAGCCATATTGTGGCAAAGTCGTTATTCGATCTCCGATTCATGGACCGCCGTGAGTCAGCTGATCGGCAACGACAAATTATAACCTCCTCTTCATCTCCTTTTTTTTACTTGGTTCCGTCTTTTCCCTTCCTCTTTCTCTTCCTTTCCTACTTCATATCTGCTTTCTCTGACACCGCAAAAATGGACGTTGACATGAAAAATAAGGACGAGATCGACGACAAGCGTGACAGAGAGAGAGACCGCGAGTTCGACCGCGACAAGGACCGTGAAAGGGAGCGCGACAGAGAACGTGAACGGGATCGTGATAGGAGAGACCGCGACAGGGACCGTGATCGTGACAGGAGGGACACGGGTGTGTAGTATTACCTGGCGTCATGCAAAAATTCATTATTTTTCACATGTCGTCAGGTCGGGGCGGTAGGAGTCGGACTGACCACTGGGAACCAGACGACAGACGGAATGGAGATGTGAGTTACCTGCTACCACTTGTTTTACAATCAATCCTGACATTTGGTTATTCTAGCGCCGGAAGCGTTCGCGCAGTAGAACACGTTCCCGGTCTCCAAGGCGTCGTTCAGCTTCGCCTCGTGACCGCAGGCATTCACGCCGTTCGCGCTCTCGCAGTCGTAGTCGGACGCCCTCGCACTCCCGCAGTCGTGACCGCGGTGACCGCAAGCCAGCTGATCCGTTCCCTCGTTCCCTTGGTGGGCCCATGAACGCAACTCATGAAGAAGCCGTTGAATTTGCCAAGATCAGCAAGAGAGAAAACCGAGTCTATGTCGGCAATCTCAGTTACGACGTCAAGTACCGTGACCTAATGGAATTCATGAGGGGAGGTGGGTTGGGGAATTTAGATTTTTCTTTGATTGGGGAGAGGGGCGGGGTGTGGCCACTTTGTAAACCCGTTCTGCTGAGGCTCAGAAGGCAGCTGGTGCTGGCGAGTGTGAGCTGATGAGGGAGAGTGGTGTGGTGCCCTGGCCGGTTTATTTCCTTGGCTTTTCGATTGATGGATGGTTGGATTGAGAGGATATTGATGGGAGTTTTCTTTTGGGGATTGATAGCTGGTGAGGTTCTATTCGCCGAAGTACTCGTCACGCCAACGGGAGTGTCCAAAGGCTGCGGGTAAGTGGCTCACACGACATCCATAATCATAACTGACTTGTCACCAGCATTGTCGAATTTGCTTCGCCTGAGGATGCGCAACGCGCCATCCGCGAACTCTCAGAGGTGGCCATGCTTGGGCGCCCTGTATTCATTCGCGAGGTACGACTCCCTTGTCTGGTTGGTGCTATACTCACACTACAAGACAGGACCGAGAGAACGAGTCGCGCTTCGGCGCTACGCCTGTCCCAGGCAAGATTGGAATGGCGATGGCAGGACAAGGTTTGCATGCGCAGCCACCTCCACGTCCGCCCCATCATAATTATTTTGGAACTCACAACAACCCCGGTAATCAGCTGTATGTTGGTAATGTGGGTTTGTCCCTCTATCGTCTGTTATCCGTGCTGAATCATCCACAAAGTTACCGTATCAGGCTGGTTGGCAGGACCTGAAGGATCTATTCCGTTCGGCTGGTAATATTATTCGGGCTGATATTAACATTGGTGCGGACGGGCGTCCCAAGGGCTCCGGAACTGTAGTGTTTGAGACTGCAGCTGATGCTAAGCAAGCCATCGGTACGTGTATTCACATTGTTGTAGATGTCGACTAACTCGTCATGCAGGTATGTACCACGGCTTTGACTGGTATGGCCGGACACTGGAGGTTCGGGAGGTAAGTTGGAGGTGATGCTCTTTCTCCGATACAATGCTGATCATCTGTTAGGACCGCTATGCGGGTCTTTCTGGCCCAGGCTCGTTCCGTGGTAGCCCTTTCCGAGGCGGCGGCGGTGGCGGCTATGGTGGTCGTGGTCTGCGTGGTGGCCTCAGGGGTAGTTTCCGAGGCAGCTACCGCGGCGGGTTTGCGCCCTCTGGTCCTGCTCGCGATTTCTCGAATCAGGACTTGTACGCAGACTACTCTGGTCCTGACCAGCCTGCTGCTCACGGTGACCTGAGAATGGACGGCTACAGTAGCGGCTACGGGAGCAGTGGCTATGGTGTGGCGGGTGGTGGTGGCGCCAGTGGTGGATATGATGCGGAGCCTAGTCAGCAAATCATGGTTCGCAATGTGAGCAATTCTGACATTGTTTTCTGTCGACAAGATTATTTATGTGCATTTTAGCTCCCCTGGTCTACTGCAAATGAAGATCTCGTCGAGTTGTTCGAGACTACTGGGCAAGTTGAACTCGCTGAAATCCTCTTCGATGGCGCTAGATCCAAGGGATGCGGTGTAGTCCAGTTTGCTCAGGTTCCAGAGGCGCAGACGGCTATTTGTGAGCAACTTTCATTTTACTTTCTTTAGGGCACGCTAACGTCTCCTTGCAGCAAAATTCCAGCAGTACATGTATGGTGGACGCCCTCTCGACGTGCGGTTCAACGACAGATGGCATACATTTACACCGACTGCAGCCAAGGGCGGCCAGGTGATGCCCATGCAGGCGGAATGATCTATTTGTACCCGTGCCACCTTTCTGTTCTCTTGACATTTGACCGCGTTCAGGTCGATAAAAATATTGTGAATCATCGTTGAATTTTTTGTCTCTTCCAAGGTTGATTTGTCTTTAACTAATCGTAAAGTTGAATGTGCGTATGCTTGCAATGAATCACTGTTTAACAAGACCTGTGGGCTTGAATTGTTTTTACTGTCCACCGGATCGGAATATAAATGGTACACAAAGTCTGAAAGGTAAATCACGTCAACAACAGTCAACAATGCAGGTTGCCGCTGAATTTGCAGCTCCCAAAAGTCGAAATTTGAAAGGGTCCGACGGGTGTACCGTACGTAGTATAGCTACGTCGGTACTCGGCCCTCGTAGTTTGCCCAACACGGCCACCTAATATTTACACATGCTTTCGCCGACGACGACGACATCCACAACATTTCCACAACGTATAATCTTATGATGACCCCTTGGAGTGTCGTCCACCCGCGTGCGCTTACTTAATCAACCAACTTCCAGATAGCATCGGCAACATGATTCGCCATGGCCCTCTGGGCATCCCGGTTACACTGTACCCTACCAAATTATGTCGTCTTGTGCTCACCGCGAGGCTGGTTCGGCCGTTTGCCCGAAGCCGAACGGTACTGGTTACGCTATCCTAACTGAATCCTATCAAATTCTGTCGGCTCACCGCGAGGTTGGTTCGGCCGTTTGCCCCAAGCCGAATGGACGAGCGCCAGTACACAATATATTGTCAGTATCTCTCCGCCAGTTGCTGGTTTCTCACTCGATGTAGTCAACCGTTCTCTCATAATGCCCTCGACATTTTCAACCATGCCTGAAACCAACTTTAAAAGCAAAAAGTTGACGTGGCCGCTAGGTGATTAGCCAAGATAGACCGCTAGCATGCCACTATCGCACCAACGTGGAGTCAAACCGTCGAGTCGAAAGTCCGCACACCAGTTTACTCTCTATTGAGATTTTCGCTTCCCTTACAAAGTAGTGTGGTATGTTTCACTTTACAGTGTTTTGACTTCAGTGTATAAGAATGTAGGCAAATACTCAACTTCCTAGACACCTTTTTTAACCTTCGTAATATTACTTTGGCTAGAGACACAACTTATGGAACCTGTAGTCTCCTCTGCCTGCTGCTACTACCGACTTTGTTACCGTACCCCATGCTCTCTCCACGACGCCATCGCGCTGCCGATTGGTATCCGTTACACGAGCTTGGTTTCATAAACTCCTCGGCACACGATTCCTCCATTCAGGCGAAGACCTTCAGCATGTTCAACCAATATATTCGCAACCTTGCACGGGCCATGCTCGAGTGGGGCAAACCCACAGGCTCAATTATCGTGGTACACCTGACGGAGGACGAAGATAATATGGCTGCTGTCTGGGCGTGCCTACTGTCTGGCTATCTGCCCTGCTTGCAGCCCGTACTTGAGAAGGGCCACGTCATGTATATCACAAAATTGTTTGGGTCTGCAACTTGGCTCGCTAGTGAGCTTGGAGCTGAGCAGATCACCTCCATCTCTGGTCCGGAGGTTTACCTACTCTCTGAATTAAAATCATCAGGTTTACTGTTGCAGCTGACTGGGTTGCTCATGAGGCTAAGCCAGACGATGCTATCCTGTTCCTGACGTCAGGGTCAACTGGGTTCTCGAAGGCACACGCACCGGATCATCCTTGCTGCATGCCGTGGCCAGGGGAAAAACTACGGCCTGACTTCTGAACCCAAAGTCCTGAATTGTAAAACACACTGATCATCCAAACTTTATGTTGAAATCGATCTCGACATTCAGGGATCGGATTTGATTTAAGCAAGGCCAACTTGCGAAGCACGCAGCGTCTTTTTCGTCGTCCCGTCCATTGAGACGGAAAAAGTATTTGTTAAGATATATGCCAGCACCTTCAACCTGGTAGAAAGCGAGGTGTCGATGAGCGACAACTTCTTCGAGATCGGCGGTACTTCTCTCGATGCTACCTGGTAGGTATATCCGTTTTGGCTTTCAAGCCACCTTCACTAACACATAATCTCCAGGCTCAAGTGTGAAGGAGAGAAACAGTTCGACTTGCCTGACATCCCTGCCATCCAAATCCTGAAGCACCTCGTTCTCTCGAGCCTGGCCCACTACGTCGATTCCACACACACTCGAAGGACACTCAGATGAGGAGTACGACCCCCATATCGTTCCCCTTTCAGTGACCGGATATAAAACGCTGATATTCTTCGTTCACCCTGGTGTCGTAAGGTCCTCATTTTCGTCAACCTTGCCAAATACTTTCAGAATGAGCGTCCCTTCTATGCTTTCCGTGCTAGTGGCTTCGATTCTGGCCACCCGTCCTTCACCTCCATGGACGAGATGGTTTCGTGCTATGTCGCAGGAGCCAACTACGTCGAGCCACACGTATGGCAATGGATGGTATGTACCCGAGTGCAGCTACTGGCCAGGTGCGAGCGCCCACCTACTAACACGTGGGACCTTTGTTGAACGACACATGACGAAACTAAGGTCGTGTTTCTAGTACCAGTCACGGTACGCTATGAGTAGGACCTGGCCTCGCCGACACGACATGATTCTTGCTTGTTTCAGACAATCCCAACCAGAAGTTTGATTGACCCATCAACGTTTCAACGTCGAGCTGGGCACGTCGATCAAAGCAATCATAATAGTACGTAATGATCCACACTCATCGATGCACTCATCAATCATCCGGCTGTTAGTGAAAGAGGTAACTCTAAACACTGTTGTCGTAGGTTGGTGGAGAGGCCTGTTGATGCTAAAAGGATTCATGTATCTCAAAGTCATACGTGATGGCAGGCGTTCAACAAAAAATGTGATTGCTTCCTAGCGTTACCAACAGTACGAGAACCAATTCCTTCCTTCATAAATGCATAACGGGGAGACTATAGCAGTACCAGTACAAGACAACTTTGGATCAAATGATAGCCATTCAAGCGAGTTCCCACTGTTCCCCATGCTCCGTGTAGAGGAGCTTCTTCACGGTATCACCATCCACAGACAAGGAAGGCCCAACGGTGAAGTTGGTCAAAAGGGTACTAAAAGTCAACCCCGACAGGGGAGCAAGTGAGAGGATCACCTGGCCAGTGGTGCCATTGACGTTAACGGACAGATCAACGGTGGTCAACGTGATAACGACATTGTCAGAGCCAATTATGACGGTCCCTGCAGTACCGCTGGCGGTGCGACTAACGGTGAAGCGAGAGCGTTCGGTGCGCGAAACATAGACCGCGTTCGTCGCGTTAGACGATGGGGGATGGTACCAATACTCGTAAGGAGAGACTTTAGAACGAATGAAAAATCTTTGGTAGGACCGCTATCAGAAAAATGCAGAGCATCTTGCAAGGAACTGACTTACGAGTTTCCGCTGATGTTGTCCGCGCAATATTCGAGCCGTGGGATGATGCTCAAGCCGCGACCACCCAAGTCATTCTCCAAGGTGAAAAACACCTTGCCGAGGAAATCAGTCGCAACCCCAGTCGTGGTGAGGGAGTTGGCGGCGTTTGCCACGTTCACGTTATGAGTGTAGAACTGGGCGTTGACACGCTGAACACTGGTAACGAAACTAGTGACGGCGGAAGTGGACACGGCACGCCACCACTCGTCCGCAACTTCGCGACTAGCAAAGGTAATCGTGTATCGATAGGTCACGTTGTCCGTGATCTGAACAGCGATTTAGCACGACATCGCAGACAACGAAGAATGGATTTTGGTACCTGTTTCACATATGCGTAGAAAACCATGATTGTATATTCAACAGGAGAGATGATTTGTTAGCTGTGGTTGGATTGAAATGAGTCGTTCGAACACTGTACATTATATAGAGAGTGTAAGTTGTTTGGTCGGGTTGATCATAACATCTCGACCAACTGTGATTTGAAAATCAAAAGGGGTGGATAAAGAAATACTGCCGATCCGAGCGAGGACCCGATGGAAAATATGACGATTTGACCGTAACGTCGCGCCCAGCTGGACATTCCGGCAGGCTGCATTTCTCGGAACCTGAAGCTTCGAAGATGCACAAAGTCAGCAACCTCGTCCGACAGGTGTGTAAAAATAACAACCGGAATTCGATATAGCCTCGATCCCCCTGGACTAGATGTCCTTAGTATCACCATCGTGACTTGTTAGTGGTGGCATGTCTATCTTTCCGCAAAAGGGACAGGCAACATGATATTGTCGAAGCGTGTGCGAGACCTTCGAAGACATATATTAAAGCTGTAAGTGATTGACAAGGGTTACGACTGACTTTCATCTACACATCGCTCAGACTGAGCCTGTGTTCCTTCTAAAGTGGGAGATACGAGTACCAAAGAAGGGCGACTCATGACCAGGAAGATGGGCTGATGGTGGCCCGGGATGTCCCACATCTTCTTGCATAGAGCCGTCATGAAACCTAAGTGACAGAAGATCTGGGACAATGGATCTGCATGTTCTGCGCCCTACCCGCCCCAGGCCTAGACAGACAGACACCCTCTCCGCTAGCTTAGGGACCTTACTGTAGTACTAAAGACTTTGCTGAGACCAAAAATGTAAGAGAGTGACGACTTACCTTCATCTACTCAGACTAAGCCCGGACTTCGTACACTGTGTTTCGTTGCCCAGCACATGTGTACACCAGTGTCGCAAGATGACACCATTATACATTCAAACTCTGCAACTCCATCAACTACAGCCTAGACCTGATAGGTAGGCTACCCTCCGAAGCCCTCGCGAGTTCCTGGACCTCTTTAAGTCCAGGTTCTAGATTCGCCTAGGAGGGTTCTGTCCGCAGCTCTACAAATTCATGAGGAACTGACCGTCATGTGGTTTCGGAACTGTACATGTACAGCAAGCCCCTTTTCTTCCGCCGTTATCTTGTCTTCATTTTGGAAAGGACTGATGATTTGAGAGCCGGCTGACTGCAGAAACAAAAGGCGTTCCTAAATGCAAAACACTGATCCAGAACGAGGACAGACAATAAGACGGCCTTGTGCTGGGCAGTACTACAGGTGAGAAAGCCAACGCAGAGAGCCGGAAGGGGGCCATCAAAGCGCTCAAATGGTTTGCGATCATAGTGGAACTGTGCCGGAAACGAGCAAGGAAATGAAATAACAGACCCCTATACATCATAACATTGGTCAGAAGCCAACCAATATAATTTGATGTCTAAAAGACAAGAAGAGACGATAACATGGACACCTTGTTGTGAGTCACCACAATCGATTTGCCGTCAAACTACACACAATCTGCAAACAGTAAGTCTACGAACAAACAACGGCCTCGGCGCTCACGAAAGCCCAGAACATAAGTCTTCAGGGGATTCGAAGCACGACAGATGAAATTCAGGGTAATAAAGTGCATCATAGTAAATGGGGTATGAGCAACCGCCTGAGGTGGACAACAACGTTCGTCAAGCACACGAGCGATGCGGCACGTGTATTTGCAGACGAACATCGCATACTGTAGGAAAGGATAAGCCAATGCACATAGAAGAACAGAACAGAGAGCCTACGAAAAAAGCAGTGTACTAAGATACAACAGCGACAATACTCAACAGCGTGGAAAAAAAGAGAAAGACGCCACAGCTTGATATTCGTATTATGCTGATTCATTAACATTATAGGCACGTACATGAATTCTGTCGAGGAGCCGTGGCGGCTGCGTCTAAAATCTTCAAAGATCTCCGGCAGTATGTCACCGCCGTGTGATCACAATGCACACCGTCTATTGCAACTCCTGCTTAACTTTATGACAAGCATCGGTTCAAAACATGGAGAGAGCGGCTATGGCTCAACCTTGCGATTGCTGAAAAGCAGCTCTGACTTCCTATCCCGGATGAGGTACTTGAACAGATGATCTTAGAGCAATTTGGTGGGTGAATAGATTGGTCATCACTGAAAACCAACGTTCCCTATCAAGTTCGCATACACGTTGTACGATGGCAATTTATGAAAGGAAGCGAGAAAAGCACACACTATTAACCCTCGTTAGCACAGTAGGCTGTCGAGGAACTCGTATCCCCTAAAACTTCACATGAAATAAGGATTTGGCCTCGTCCGCCTGCATGATTCATGGATGATTTTAACGGTCATGACTCATGAGCATGAATGCGTGACTGACAGTGTAAGTCACGTAACCCTTGGAGAGGAATAAAATACTAAGCGGACTCTCAAAATCATTTCTTGCTTCAACCAGCTCAAAAACCACGAATGCTCATCACACACAGGATCGCTCCATGCATCCAAATTCCTGAGCGGGATAAGGTCTGAGCATTCTAATCCCCCTCGATCGGCTCCAGCAGAGCCCAGCTGTAATTGGCTGCGCGACGTACCAGAAAAGCAGCTTCGTTTCTCATCGTCCCCAAGATTCTGTTCACCACAGAAGAGGGCGAGAACGATGGCTTTGAAAACGTTGCGGGGATCGGGCAAACCTTTACCTGTTGTTTGGTTGTCGCTATCGCGCATGCGTCTGTGAAGAAGCGCGTTCTTGATTACTAGCGCAGTACGGCCGAACACCGTATGCGTATTGGTGGACCAACCGTGATCTTGTGGACTAGTTGCCACTTGCTCATCGCTGCCAGAGTCATCATTAAATAATGCTTTTTAAAGTCAAGAGGGTAAATACCTCGGAGCATGAGACCAACCATCTCCTTGCGTACGAGGCGCGACTGCGGTGGGACTGGTTTGTCCTTGAGTTCACTTCGTGACTCACATCTTTTGTGGATTGTGAAACTCGATTCAGACTACTCTTGGACTGGTTGTTGTGAATTTTTTCCTTCTTCCTCCTTCGGGAGTTTTCGCGAGGAATGTGTTTGTTATGTATCGGTTCAGTGATGCAGGAACATACCATAACTTTTGTTGTGCAACTATGTAGTACTATCGGTATTTTGGAAATACGGATTGAATCGACTAGCTGCTCCAGGGCTACGAATACTCGTTGACATCACGACCAGGAATGTTCTACGTAGTTGAGTTCTTCGTCCTGTAGAAAATCAGCGGCCTTAAAAACATTCAATTGTTCATAAGAATCCAAAATTTTATGTACGTTGTGTTATAGTCACTGGTGCTGAGCGCTGAATTTGTGCAATTATAAATTAGATGAAATGCACTTAGAGCTAGAACGTTAGAACACTGGCTTCGCTATCACGGTGGTGTATTACAATTCGTAAGGATGAACATAACCATGAATTCGAAACACGTATATACGAGCGTGACATCGGAGGCGTGACGAAACCTGATAACGTTGGTCAGTTGCACGCTTGAACGCGGGCACTTCAAACTCTTGAACTACGCGACGCGCGTGCACACGCGAAATCTATTCTACGCGTCAAAATTTTATACTTTCTCGCATTTCATCTTGCTCAGATCAGCACATATGAAGAGTTTCGATGTAGAAAAGCACGAGAACTTCAGGAAGCCGTCACCACTCCGAGTCCGCGAAAAGAAGTATACAAGCACGGTGTTCACTGTTGACACACTCTTATGTGCACTCAGGCTGCAATCATATCCTTCCTCTCATCTCATGCCCAAACCGGCACCGCACCACAAGGACTGTTTCGACGTAAGGAAGCACGGGAATTTCTAGAAAGTGGCTGCCGCTCTTCGAAGGAGTCTTCGCGAAGAGAAGTATACAAACGCTAACGCTCAGTGCTCGTCAACGGGTACGACATTGAAAACATTCCAAAATCACTTTCTCGTACCTCCGGCCTATATCTACGGGGTGCTAATAGGCTAGTCATAGCATATCTACAGTTGTTCCAAAGAGAATTGGATCGCAATGGATCTTCCCCACCACGGGCTACCCAACGCAGTAGGATTCATCTCCACTAACGACATTGACGTTTAACTAGTACTCATTTGGCTTAAGTGTTGCGGACGTAACATCAAGTATCATACTGCACATAAACCGGGGGCATCTCTCGAACTCCCTCGAGCATCTCCCAGAACTTGCACAGTTAGCCTGCCAAGTTCCATATCTTGGAGGGATCACCTCTATTCTCCGAGGTGGACACCAGCTCATAAGTGGACTAAAGCTCTAGCTTTTGCATCTTGGCACTATTATGTCCACGGCCAGTATTCATTTCCTCGACGCTGTCGTTCCTACCAAGGGCGAAAGCGAAGATAAACGCCAGTCATCAATCAGTGTTCCGTCTTACTCCTCCGTCAAGCCCAAGCTACCTGTAAGATGGCAAGCAGCGATGATTGCATTAACATGCATGTGCACATGTAAGTGTTCACGTCTATGAAATTCGCTGGTAGCTCATATATAGTGCAAGTCGGACACCACTGGTCTAACGTAGGCATCATATTTTAATTTTTATGGATTATGCGGATTAATTGGATGTTCATAGGGTCTTGTTACGACTCTGAAGACAACGATAGAACAAGAACTCAAGATCAATAATTCAGAATTTGCTACGCTAGTAAGAAATGCACTCAATAGAAACATGGCGGGATTAACGTTCTTGTGTACCTCCTCCTTAGGTATCTGTGACGAATATGGTACGGTCAATCTTGTTTCCCTGGCGCAGGACCGATGTGCTTACTGTCTGACAGGTAAACACATTTCTCTGTATCGCCCTGGGCTTCATTATCGACAAATTTGGAGGCCCACTGCTGTCTGCCATACTCGCCGCATTTTGTCTTGCAGGTGCTGTAGTAGAGGCTGGCGCGACGACAGATGGACTCAATAGTTACCATATCCTCATGGTGGGCAAGATCGTTGCTGCCATCGGGGGCGGATCCCTCGACAACGCACAGCACAAAATATTCACCACGTATTTTGCACCGGGGAGTGGTTTCGCAATGTCCATAGGTGAGTGCGGTGCCTCGTCGAGTGGTAGTTGTCAGCGCTTGGTCTCATTTTTGTCCGATGTTTTTTTTTCAAGGTTTCATATGGTAGGTTTTGTGATTACATTTTCACATCTGATGTACACGTCCACCTTTCAGGTCGATGGCAAATGTGGCTCAATATGTCGGACAGAGCACCGCAAACGTCATGTCTCAAAATCTTGGCTCATATTCCTGGCCACTGTGGACAGGCGCCATCATAGGCTTTTTCTCGTTTCTATGCGCTGTTTCCGTCTTCGTCCTCGACAAATACCTTCGTTTATCTTACGAGGTCGTCGATCGCTGCGAACAGTCTGGCGAGCCAAGTGCGGGCAGCGTCAAAGTTGGAATATTTAATTGGTCGATTGTGCGCCAAATGCCCCTTACGTTCTGGTTTGTGGTTCTTTTTGCAACCTTCCAAAACGCTGGTATGGCGTCGTTCATAACGGTATCTACGTGAGTTATTGGCGTTGCAATCATGTGATAAGTGTTGAATTTTGTGCAGGCAATTTGCACAGCAAAGGCTCCAGAAAGGAGCCGTAGTTGGCGGATGGGTGTCGAGTTTTTACTTGATCCTTCCTATTGGACTTACCCCTTTCTTGGGCATGTTCATTGATGCATACGGGCGTCGTGTAACGATTTGTGAGCATTATATCATTTGAGTAATGCAGGAGCTGATCACAAGGCCAGTGTTTCTTTCGGCATGTGTGTTCCTCATCTCCATGCTCCTGTTAAGATTTTCGCAAACAGTACCGACATTCAGTGAGTCAGAATTATTCAGGCAGATGGCGTACTAAACTCGACCTAGTCTGTGGATATGTATTTTATGCGCTTGCTGGGGTGGGTGTATCGAGATGCCCTTAAAATATTTCAGGACTTTAACATTATCTTGCAGAGCATTACCTCAGCTCCGCAAGTAGAGATTATACGCAGCATCATACCTGATCCTCATTACTATGCGACAGCGTGAGTCGCTTGACAAATCTATCGTGCTTCCCTTTTTGACACAAATTTCAGCTTCGCAATCAAGAGTATGTATAGTTCTCCTTGAAATTGGAAGAATATTCACCTTTGTGTATTACAGAGTCGATTATTCAGGGCTCCGTAATCATCATCGTGACAGCAACGGGGAAGATCCAAGACCTATCCTCCACCAACTCCCTCGAGGGTGCTGTGACGGTCTGGCTCGCGTACGCGTTTGTCTCCGTGCTCATCTCAGGTGCGCTCCTGGGTGCCTGCCACACGTCGTTGGGACAGTGCTATCTGCCTGCTGTGCGGCTCTCGCAGGTGCGCCCGAAATATGTAGAGAGGGAGGTAGAGAGGCTTTGGGAGCTACGTCGACATACGGTTACGGAAGAAGGCCCGAGGGACGAGAACCTGACTCCGAGGCAGAAGGATGAAGCGTTGAAAGGACCCTTGTCAAGTTCTGTGTCATTGTATGCACGCAGGGTAGCGCTCGGGGCCGGGGTTACCATAGTCCTCATAGCGTGGGTAATATTTGGCTTTGGTATTGACTGGGGCGACCACGCGAGTGCCACTGGGGAATGAGGAGCACAGTAGAGCAACGCGTATCATGCTAATTTTCCGGTAGTTGCGTATGACATAGAGTTGAAATACAAAGTTTATATGCATGACATTCCCGCTCATCTGAGTCATGATCACTCGTTACATATTAAACGTTATTGACCAGTACATACCCGCTTCCTTTCTTCCTGTACTGATGTATCCTCAGAGCGTGCGCGTGATTTCCCGCTAGCGCGTATAACTCAGACTGCCGTGGGCGCGGTGGTGTGATGATCGTGCGTGTCAAAAATCACGCGTCGGTCACGTGCATGACGCGACCTACTCAGAAATTTGAAACATCTTTGTTGCACTCGATTATACGCGCTGCGGCTCATCATTGCTCAACGTTATGCCTCTAATGGCTTCCTCGCGCAAAGCAACGGCAGCCTCAAGAAGCTTGAAGCCTAAGACTGCTGTCCCATCTTCCGATGAACTTGTTGAAAAGCCAGGGGACGAGCGAACAACCTCCAAAGCGAAAGGAAAGCAGAAGGCGAAAGACGAGTCTCCGGAACAACGAAAGATTTCTGCAATGCTTGATGTAAACGCATCTTTGCAGACAATGTCATTAATGGCAAAATCCGGTTGGAAGGCAAATTTGGAAGAGGGGAGAACGAAGTCGAGCGCACTCAGCAAGGTGTCAGCTGCTATCTCTCGTGCAAATGAAGCTTTGTCGTGCCTTCGTGTTCTATGTCCGGATGACCTTGACGTAGAGCGCGCCGCATCCAGCATGATGAGCAAACTGCTTGTTCTGGAGATGGTGCGTGGTAAATGAATTCTCCTGCGAGTTCAACTCAAACGTGAAGTAGCACAATACTACCCTTCCTTTCCTTGGTGGCATGCATGCTCGTCTACTCGCTTTGCTTAGGGCGCCTGACTCCGAAGTATCAGCCCACTCTGTCACTACTTCAAAGTTTCCAGTTCGCCTGCTTTCCCTCCCGCTGCCAACGATACCGCCCCAAGCAGACGTCGCGCTTCTCACGCTTATCTCAACGTATCTAATACACGCAATCATTTCCTTTACACATATTGCAACGTCCTCCTCGTCATCGACTACTACTATTCCGGACTTGTTCTCCACAGCTCTGGTAGAATCCGGCACGCTCTTGACATGGATACCTTATTGTGTATCTTTACCCCGCAAGCACATAGACACTACGCTCATACGGGCATACACTGTGCTGACAAAATCATGCTCCTCAATGTCTGCAAACTCGCGTTCGACCTTCCTCATCCGCATGTATGCACTCAAGTGCCTTCTATCCACGAGTCCTGGAACCGTTCAGCCGAACACATTCTGGGATCAAATACAGAAGTCATGCACGGCGTATGTCAGATCTTCTTTTCCCGTATCAGAAGCGCACGAACTTTCCGTTGCAACGCTCGTGTCAGAGTGCCTTGGTGAGGTCGTACTGATCGCACAGTCCAAACCATCGTTTATGGAGGGAAAGTCATTTATCCTGCTCTGTGAGACATGGACAAGTTTGGCAAAGCGGGTGCGTCAGTTATTAAAATATGGATATAACATGTGCTGACCTGCTGAACAGAGCAACGACTTGTGCACCCTTGATCGCATAACAGATCTGATGGGTCCGGCGTCTTCGTCTTGCTCGTTAGCTGAGGTCGATAGCCTAGCGAACAATCTCAATCAACTCGACATCTCTGCTCCGTTGCCGAAAAACAAAGACACTGCTGTTCTCGAGTGTGCAAAAGCTTTGGCAATATTAACTAAAGTCACTGCATGCTTAGATACAAACTCCGGTCAGTGTTTATTCTGGTATATTTATAATGTCTGACGAATATATTTGCAGACGAAACAGATGACCTCTCCAGACGTGTTCACGAAGCGACCAAAGTTCTCCCTAGTTTTGGTGGCCTTTTATGCCTTTCAGCAGAACCGAATGACGAGCTGCAGCGTGTGCAGGGAAAGCTCCAACGTACCCTAGAGAGACTCAGACGAGCTTGCATCAAGGTCCTTGATGGAGAGGCGAAGGTCCAAAATCATGTAATAATTTCCCTACTAATGGTAATTTCCACCGCCTTGGAAGATGCCTTCAAGCAGGTAAGCTTCTATCTAACCCATGTACGGATGAATTGACAAGTGTCGTCACAGAACCCAAGTAAAGACATCTTGACCACATCCTTCGATTCACTATTTTCCCTCGCGCGCATACGGCTTAAATGCAATGATCCTGACACTTATACGCCCACTCTCGACCTCCTCAATCGTACCATAATCCTTCTAGACTCTACCCCCGACCATGTGAATGCCATCCCGGCTTCCGCGCGTGCCAACTACGTCCGCTGCATCTCTGGGGCATATCACAATCTGGCTGGCACGCTGTATCAAAGCTCCAAGTACGGGGGCGCAGTGCGTTTTCTGAAGGAAGGATGTTCACTCGGGGCACGGGCACTTCACATGCGAGCGAGTCTTATACAGGACGACGCAGAAGATGGTGAACGGGCCGAAGGGTGGAAACAACTCGAAGAACAGATGTATCGCAGGTGGGAGCTTCTTGCGGTGTGCTATTCTAAGATTGGGGACCGGAAGGTGATCATTTTGCATTGCTTACTTATCTGGTGTAGAACGCTAATATTCCTGGGTACTATCAGCTTGCGTGTGACGCGTTTGTGGAGAGCGTAAAAGCCTTTCCGTATGGCTCATCCGGCCTGGAGCACCTGGCCAGGTCAGCAGCGTCGACGAATGCTTTCAGCGCGAATGCAAGCACAAAGCAGCTTGGTGGGATAGTTGACAGACTGACGTACACAGTGACGTGCGAACTTTTTCTCCCTGCAAGTGAAGTCAGCCTCCATACTGCACTGAAACCGGGTGTCATTAGTGACGAGGTCCTAGGCCTGCTGCTCGAGCGTCAGATTTCAACTCTCGAACCTTGCCTTCGGAAGGATAGTGTGCAGACTATTGTGCGCGGACTGTTGCAAGATGTTCTATTGGTGTACAAGGCTACCGTTCTTCCACTGCGCAGGGCTAGAGTCCTCTTGAAATGCATGGAGCTCTTGTGGAAGGACGGGAATGCCAACGGTGGAGAAACTTCCTGGACCGCGGAGCACCTGGGTGAAGAAGTCTTAAACCTGCTCACTGTTGAGGTATTTCTTTGCCTCGGTTCTGCAACTGTATGTTATAAATTTTCCATTCCAGGACCTTGGGCACGACTCCGCCTTTGTGGTATTCCGCTCACAGTACACCGTAGCGGTTCATCTTTGGTTGAGCCTCTTCGCGTATCGTAGCGCAGGATCACCAATGACTTCGACCGTGTCATACCATGTAGAGGAGGCGTGCAACATCTTACGCGGTCTCATTCCTAACTCTTCAATTGACACGGATCCCAAGATGACGCGATCACCTACTCATGCGAAGAAGCCGACAAGAGCTGCGAGCGTACGTACAACAAACAAGACAAGAGCGCGGAATCTTGTCACACCACGTCCGCGTAAAGGTTTGTTGTTCAGAATCACTTACCAGTTATATTACCTAACAAAGTTCCACGAGTAGCTTTCGAGAATGTGTCAAATGTTATTCAAAGCACGCCTCCAAAGGAGACTGGTGCCATGATTGGTGCTCAGAAGGCGGTGATTGTGTTCGACCTGGAGATAATCGTCGGTCAACTTCGTAAGCTTGGTTAGGATCCTTTACTGAGCGCTGTTGACCGATCAAACAGAAATGAACATCCATTTGCTTGGACTTCTGGGTCTAGCCTTACTGAAGATCAAGCTTCTGGAGGCTCTGAAGCGCATCTGCGAGCGCCAATCCGTTGTATCCACTGATCGTGAGTGTATCATGTCTTCTAGAAGTTGCTATTCTCAATTTTCTGAACAGTATACATCATTATATGCGTTGATCTCGCGTCGGAGTATGTTAAGTTGGGCAAAACGAAGCGTGCTAATTCCATTTTTGCGCGAAGTTCAGCGGTGCTGAAATCGAATGATATTTCCGACGAAGTACGTATCAGTTATTTGCTAAGATATGCGGAAATTTTGGCTCTTGGAAACAACATTCTTGAAAGGTGAGATTACTTCACGCTAAGGGTCTTCTATTGTGACTCGACATTTTGTTCTCTAGTGCTTCCTTCTACTGTCAAGCCATGGGTTTGTCTGAAGCTTCTCCGCCCGAAGACAAAGCTCTACCGACCGCTGAACGGATAAGGCTGCGTGTTGGACGACTCGAGCGTGCGGCGATGGCTTGCAGAGTCTCCGCAGCTATCCAATACTCTAGGGTCTGTAGTTCGGTTGTTCATCACATGTTGTTTTCGTTTTCTCATTCGATTCCATCAGAACAACGCAGGCGGTGCTTTAGAGTACATGTTGCAATCATTGCGACTGTGGAATCGTGCCGTGGACACGCTTTCTCGATTAAGCCAGCCTTCCTCCAAACCCACCAAGGCAACCGATGAGTCAAATCCATTCGAGGCTACCCCTCCAGAATCGTCACCCGCCAGCGATACTCGGTCCAATGACCACTCAAGATTATCTAGTCAGAAACGTCTCATGGACGGGATAGAGTGGCGAATGGTTGAAGGACTGCTTTCAACCCTGTTGACTCTCACTCACGCCTACTTTACTCGTGGTTCTTCCCGCGAAGCCGAGTATTTTGCTAAGCAAACACAGGACCTCGCCGAGTCCATTAATGCCCCGACCATGGTTGCTCGTGCACTGATGCGCATGGGTGAGATCCAGTTATACCAGAGGCAGCTAGATGCAGGAAAGGACTGCTTGGTCAAGGCTGCGGAGTTGCTACAGGATCTGCCGGGTGTGGATGGAGCTGATATGAAGCGGCTGAATGGAGATTGGAATCGCTTGAATGAGCAAACCCAGGACGCAAGAGACCTCTATGAGGAGGCATGTGCGATGCTTGGCGAACTCGAGGGAATGTTGGCGTCCTTTGACGGCAGGTGAGAGTCTTGGCCAGCGTTCAATGCACTTCCTCTAATCAAACTTTCTAGTCGCCGTAAATCCAGCGTAACGCTTTCACCACAAGTTACCTTAGCTGCCGCCGGACAGGGAGCAATAGTCCCTACATTGTTGTCTGATATTCTCCGCCACCATAGTAAGGAGCGTCGTTTTTAAACCTTAAACTTACTAACTGGTAAACTGCAGTCTGGTTACTGCGCGATGATGGAGATGCTACGATCAAGGATCTGATAGAGCGTCTTATGGCTTTGCCCGCTTCCCAAGATACAAAGGTGAGACTTTGTTATAGATGTCAGATTTATAGCTGAACCGTTCACAGGGAGAAGAGCATGCACTTATGGGGAAACTTACCTTGCATAGCGTCTACGACCAATTCCGTTCGGATATGTTCCTGAGCTCTTTGGCTGAATCTAGTAGGTATAGTGTGCATACCAACCATCAAGAACTCATTATTTGTGTACAGCGATCGCACTACCGATGGGCATGACAAGCGACCGAGCGGTATCGCCTACACCTTCGACTCAAGATATCTTGAGTACTCTGGACCAAGCAGAGAAACTCTTTTGGGCCGACCTTGCACTTACTGCGGATCGGGGGAACGTCCCCCACGTCCGCGAAGCGACTATAAACCTTGCACTCATCAAAGCACTTCAAACATCCCTTGGAAAAGGGGAAAAGGATGGACCCATTATTGCTGCGCATCTTCTTGGTAAGATTACAAACTACCTGATCGAGCCTATTTTGACGCTAGACTAGATGCGTCATCTGCAATTACTTTACGCCGTGAAATGCTAGAGGCTATCAAGTATAAATTCCCCAGCGTGCAATTCGACGATCTTGAATGGCCCCTTATGACGCCCAACGGTTCCCTACTGTCTCGGAAAAGACCATCTAATCTTCGGCGGTTGAGAACCTCTAGCACTGAGGAAGCATCTGACGATGACGACTCCTCGAGTGCAAGCATGAAGGCGTACTGGGATTCCATCCGCAAGACGTATGCAGAGCAATCTTTAGACACTTCCTTGCTATCGAATACGGCCATGTCACAGTTCCCGCCTCATTGGACAGTCGTCCATGTCAGCCTCACACCTGACAAGAGTACCCTCTTTATCTCTCGGCAGAATATTTCTTCTGAGCCGTTGATGTTCTGTGTGCCTCTCAAAGGCCGCCGCGAATCGGACGTAGACGAACACCTCACGTTTGACGATGCGGTAAAGGAGCTCGCTGAGATAATCCGCTTAAGCAACCAAGGGACACGCAACGCAGTCAACGTACGAAATGATGATCCGCAAGCAAGAGCTGCTTGGTGGGCGGAGCGTAATGTTCTGGATAAAAGGATGCAAGCGTTGCTAGAGAACATCGAATTTTGCTGGTTGGGTGCATTCAAAGTGAGTATTCTCTTTTTTCAAATACACATCGACTGAACAATGTTCGTAGACCATTCTCAGTCCTGTCCTACCTATATCAGCCGAGCTCATCACTGATCTCCGTGTCCGTTTTGAGAAGGTGTTCAAGCGCATTCTTCCTCCCCCAGACAAGAAACAGAAGCAACATCCTCGCCTGTCTGATGTGCTCCTCGATTGCTTCTCATCCCTGAGTCCGAAATGTCGTGAAGAAGAACTTGAAGACTTACTATTCTTCATCCTTGACCTGTACACATTTCATGGCATCCCAGTCGCTATCGCAGATATAGATGTAGATCAGGTGATAGTGGATCTTCGCTGTGCGTTGGAGGAGCATGCCGCCTTCAAGAACAAACGAGGGAAGGTGGAATCAACTCCGGTAGACGACCCCCACATGTTCCTCGTCCTGGACCACAATGTACAGGGCGTTCCTTGGGAATCGATTCCGGTCTTGAGGGGCCAGAGCGTGAGCCGCATCCCGAGCGTTTCGTTCTTGCTCGATCGGGTCCGACTTGCATCTGCTGAGAACCGATCGGGGGGTGTTGTTGATCGGACATCTGTGGATGCACGCAAGACGTTCTTCGTGCTTAACCCTAGCGGAGACTTGAAAGGAACTGAGGGGCGATTCAAACCATGGCTTGAGCAAATGCGGAGTGTAGGCTGGGAGGGAGTCATTGGACGGCCGCCAAGCGAACAGCAATTCTTAGATGCCCTCGCGCGGAAAGATCTAGTAGTGTGAGTGACTCTTGACTAATTGCTGCATCGGATCTTGATGATTTTCAGGTATTTCGGGCACGGTGGAGGAGAACAGTACGTACGATCACACAAAATCCGTCATTTGCCGCGCTGTGCAGCGACGATGTTGTGGGGGTGCTCCAGCGGGTTGTTGAAGGAGATGGGTGATTTTGACAGAGTAGGCACCCCGTTTAATTACATGCTTGCTGGATGGTACGTCATAAGTTCATTTTGTCTACGCTCCCTGCTTAACATCCATCGTGCGCAGCCCTTTACTGGTGGCGAATCTTTGGGATGTAACTGACCGCGATATCGACAAGTTCTCACAAGCGGTTTTTGACTCCCTGAGATTGACTCCGACTCGTGGAGGAGAGCAGGGTATGTCAGCAGTTAACGCAATTGCACAAGCCCGAGAGGTATGCAAACTCAAGTATCTCACTGGGGCAGCACCAGTCGTATATGGGATTCCGTTCTACCTATAATAATATGACGACGCACTTATGCACTCCATGCTTCATTTACATATTTTTACAAGGTTAATGACGAGGGTGCAATATCAAGCTAGACATGAAGCCGTTCGCCCCGGTGTGTATGACTGACTAGTTACAAAGATGCGTGACCACGGGGTTCAAATGGTAGCAAGAGAGCAATAAAACCAGTAACGATGAAGATAGCTCCCGAAATCCAGATTGGCACAGATGTCGTGAGGTTCGCGTACAGAGCAATGATCGGGGCCTGTGCGGTAGATTAGATAGTAACAAGACGCACACAAGGTACCGTGAACGACAAATGAACCTACCATGATGCCAAATATCCTATTTGCAGTGGCCACGATCGCGTTACCAGTTCCACGATCTTTGGTAGGAAACAATTCGGGTGAAAGGGCATATAAGACGCCATACATGACGTTGCTCGTGTAGCTATAACCACAATTCCAGCCAAGAAGCGCATTGGAGGTGCGTGCGGTGGTGGATGCCAGTATGAATACGCCTGTCAATACTTGAGATGGATTGAATCAGCTGAAGCGTACAATTTATGCTAAGTCTTACCGGTGAATATCGCCAAGGTGCCTCGCCTACCGAGATACGGAAGCTCGACGAAGTAACCTGCCATCAGTGCTCCAGGAACGCCTATCACGCTGAGTATAACTTGCTAGGTAGAATATGAGTCCAGTGAATGGCAGACAGTAAACCAGCGTACGTTGCGATATGTGATATATGTGGAACCGTCGCCGAAATTTGCCCCTCGGGTGGCCAAGCTAGTAAAGAGTTGGTGGGGAACAAGTCATGTTTTTGAACCACTCACAAGTATGTTACAAAGCTGTTATACCTGAGCAAGTCTGAGTGAGGAAGGGCACAAAAACATCGAACAAACCTACAGCGGAAACGCGAGACCGATGAAAGCTGAAGGAACACGAAGACATTGGTCAATACTCAAGCAATTGGCTCGTGATGCGGAATTACCCCAAATAATAATCAAAATAGTAGTCGACCAAGCCATCTTTCGAGTGGCAAATAACGATCTAACATGGTTATTGCTAAACATTCCCATCTTCCTCTGCACGGCAGCCAAAGCAGATGTGTCCATACGAACGCCATCGTCGATCGTAGTGTTAGCCAGTTTTCCAGCCCTCTGGAGGTCTTCGAGGGTGAGGTTGCTCGTTTTTCCATTGTATGCTGCGACTTTGTGGACGACCTCAACTGCTTGTTCATCTCGACCTCGTCCCATGAGGTATTTTGGACTCTCGTATAGGTCGAAAAAGAAAAAGCGGATTACCCAGAGGAACATCATGAGCCCACCCATAGCGAACAGGAAATACCGCCATCCTTCGTTCGAGGATCTTGGACAAGGAGAAGGGGGGACAGTGGTGGGACAAGAGTAGTCGGAAATGAGGGGCCATGCAACCTGAAGCAAGTTAGTATGCACCGAAAGCAGTAACCAGGTCAATTTCCGACCAGACTACCCAACAGTTGTCCAAAGGCCCACCAAACGGAGAGTACCGTCAACAGATATTGGTGAGAAGCGGGGACAAATTCTACAAGACGCATTAATATCATTGGGACTGAATGCAAACCCTGTTCTTTACCTAAGAAGACAGCGGAGTCGACAGGCAAATTGCCACCTACGCCTACTGACCACACCGCGGTCAGGGAACAGAGCGCAAGGTAGTTCATAGATCCCCCAGCAGCGATGGCGAAGAGACCAGCCATACCCAGAGTGATGTTGAAGGCCCACCTACGAGTCACCCGTCGAGACAGCACGAAAAGATTGTGAAAGTAGATCATACCTCCGACCCCAAACATCTGAAGCAATGCTCCAAGACGCAGCTCCCACTAGCAAGCCGATATTTTGAGCGAGTTTTAGCCATGGACCTAGTACGTTAAACTCGTTCACTACTGGCGTCAATATCAAACCAGTGACAATCTATGAGAATAGTAAATAAATGAGTGCCCAAGACACAAAGAACGCACATACCGGCCAAAGGTTATCGCTATACGAAGAAGTTCAGTAGGTGCATCAACGGCCATACTCAAGTTCATTTGCTAACTCACGACAGCCAGCCAAATCCAGCTACCACGAACAAGTACCACTTCTCCCATATCAACAAACGAACGGGTCGACTACGAGTCACTCACCTGATACTTTCCCATTCCAATCTCCTGCAACGCATCATTAAGAATCCTAGCTTTGGCCTGATACACAGGGTCCAACGAATCATCGGTGAATATGTCCCGAGTTTCAGCCTGCACACAGAAACTCTCGCTTTTCTTGTCGTTGTGCATTTCAGCCTGCTCGACCGACATCGCGAAGGGGAAGTAAGAGACGGACGGGCGCCCAGCTGAAGTCTCTATGGATGGTAATTCCTCGATTTATATATGACATGAGATCCATCATCATGATGGATCTCATGTCATATATAAATCGGCAACCCAATAAGTGGAAACAGTTGCGTACTCCGGGCCCCAAATGATCTTTGTGCCAAAAGACGACATGACTGCATCATATATGCAACGTGCGAGAGGCCTGCGTACATGTGCATGAACAACGAAGGCGCGCCGATACGCATGGGGAATCTACATACTCGTTTAGAGCCAGGCTAGTTACAACTCACGAGCTTAGAATCTACTATCATGATGTAACAAGGTGACAAGTGTACTTGTCATGTCATCTCGTCACATCAAGTAATCAGATATCCGTCTTGACAGCTATGTTTTGACTCGATACACTATGTCTCCGATGTGTATGGTAAGGGGCACGCACGCAGTACGCGAACAGTTGTAGGGGTATAAGTATTCTAGACTCCGCTTGGCGGACTGTGAAAATAGCACAATGCAAGAAGAAATAAGGAAGCATAATATCGCCAACGATGAGGTGGTGGAATTGCGGCTTGCCAGAACCACGGGATCTCCTCACTCCATATGCTCTATGAACACCCTTTTCCGGTACTCAGCTGCCACATGCCGTTTTTTCCGCGAGTCAACCCCAGAAACATGTACTTTTCTCGCAAAAAATCAACCTGCTTCACCCCTTCCATACGTTCTTTCTTGCTGTTACAACGCTCCTGCCACGCCTGCTTAAGCTCCTCCCTGTCATCGGCATCTAGCTCATCGTTGTAGTAATCATCGTAGCATATTGGTCGAGCGAGGGATTGACATATATGCATGAACACATCTCCCAGCGTGACGTAGGAGCCATTACCTGACGGCACGACGTCGATGTACCACGGTAAGCGCGAGTGATAGATACGCATGAACAATGTCGGTGGGTTTGTGCAGGGTCGCATCAAGTCGTTTGCGACTACTGGGCGCCTCAGCTCTCGAATGATAATGGAATGTTGGCTGTAACGGAGATCGAGGATTACATCTTTGTCGTCTCGCAGGATTGAATCAAGTTTGAGGCGGGCGCTATCGGTGGATGCTACTGCTAATCAGCATCGCTCGTAAGGTGGATAATTCAAGCATAACTTACGATCGGGTGGTCTTGAAACAGACTTTCTTCGGAATAGCAGGGATGAAATACCCGACTTGAATTTGAAGCCATATCTCCAGCTTTTTGGACGCTCTCCTGGCCAATATGGAGGCACATATGCCGTACATAGTGATTGTGTCTCGGAGACTGCGGATGCGGGGGGGTATGAACTTGGGCTTGGGAATGCTTGAATGGGAGGTCTGGCACTCCACATCCACGGCGCGGCTTGTTGCTGTATGTTGTAAAAACCAGCTGGGGGAGCGCTATTACTTCGCTTGCGGAAGTGGTCATGTTGAGCGGTCTGAGGATTCATGGGCAGGTGTGGTACATAAGGACTTGGCATAGGTGGCGCTGGTGGCGCACCCTGAGCTTGCCAGTATTGAGTCCACCTCGCCCAGTCATCTTGGGTTGCTGCTTGGAACGGAGGATATGGCTGATGCATAGGTGCATTCCACCCCTGGCCAGCGAATGGGTATTGTGGGGGTGGATGACCTGCCATAGTAGATGTCGCGCCTGCTGGAGGGAATATATTTTGCTGCGGCCCCATATTGGTGTCTGCGTCAACCAGGGGTGGCATATCATTATACATGCTGGTTGCTGGTGTTTAGAGTATGCAAGGACAATGTGAACAGGGGATAAATGGACCTCTTGATGACTTGATAAAGGTGAAGCAGTGTGCACTGCAATGATGGATGTACGTGAACGGAAACTGCTGTAGAATCTTGTACTGCCTTGTATTACGGCCCGAGTGACTCACTTGGGAGATATACTTGGAAACCAATGCAATGCAAACGCTGGCGGCGGAAGATGGGGAGGCCTTATTGCATGGATGTGTGTCGAGTTTATATCTAGGGAGATGCGCTTCCCACAAGCAAATTGAGTCAGCTAACAGGGAAAATGTGGCGTAGTACATGGGATCCCGTGATTTGTATGTATCGAGTCAAGTCAGGGGTATTTGATAGCCGCAACTGCCCGAGCTGCACGGAGTTTGAATCATCGGAACATCGCATCTGCTCCCGGAACATGGTATAGTGAGTGTGGCCCTACCATCACTAGGGCGATGACTTGGACTCATATAACGGCGACAATACCGGGGATGAAAAGATTGGACACTCCGCGACAGTGGGACCTACAATGCATATCTTGATTTGAACCAGTCTAAGATGAGCATCATCGTTCACTATCTAATAGCCAGTGGTGAACATCAGTTTGGTGACTTTTGACAGGCATGGGCCAAGCTCGAGGCTGTTGATCAAACCTACATCGCTCGACATCCTCTTATTGTCAGGTCTGGACAACGACCTCCGACTCGGATCGTCGTTGACATGGACAGCTGACTACATGCATTGTGAATAAGACGGCCGAAAAGTCCATCCTTCCGCAGCATTCGTGATGTCCAAAGTTATCATGGACTGATAGGCAGTAGGCCTCCTTTCATCAAAAGTCTGACCGCCGGACGGGCCCCGCACACAACATCGCATCCATAACGTAAGATGCGTATCCCCCGGTCGATAATATAAATATATATTCCCCGCACGTATGATTAGCCTCGATATTATTAAATCATACATTAATACTCCTAGCGCGAGAGCAAACTACGTTCCTTTGTCAGGCACCTCGTGAACGCGTGAACACCCAGTTCGTCACCCTGTGATACCCGCGACTTCGACACATATTTCCCTTTTTTCGTATCTTGAGTCAGATTTTCTTCCACAAACCAGTGTCTGCGACCCGAGTCAGCCCCTCAGTTCCTAATGACAAGTAGGTCAGCTAATGGTTGCCAACCGGACATGTACTTATTCCCCTTTCATCTTCACTTTCGGCTCAGGCATCGCTAGGACAGAACATCCTTTGTTCTGTTTCTGATCGTGCTCCCAACCTTGTAATCCGAACTGGGTTGACAACCAAAGTGACCCTGGAATTGTGCATCTTTGGTTGATGTTGTCTTGAACCGGGGGTCCCTGAAATGTCAATGCAGGTCGTAAGTTGCACACTTCTCCAAAGCGTACATCGTCTCTTCATGCCGAACGCCATCCACTCTGGCATTCGTCGTTAGATTGAGATTGCACCATCAGATAATCACAGCGCAGCTCACTTTGTCTCCTCGGCCTACATGTCGCCATGATGTGCATTCGGTCGGAATGAATGTACCAGACGTGGCAGTCTCCGGGTAGACTCGCTTGAGGAATACGCAATCGGGTAGGCCATCGATATCTAGATACTCGACATCTAGATGCTCAGATCTAGATGACGGTTTGATCGAAGCTGTATTTTGAAACCGATAGCGATCAGGAGCATTTGCATGATGATGATCACCGATTAGATCAGGATGAAAGGTACGGTAGGGTACGGTCCATGGTTTTCAAATTGCTTCCAGATTAATTTAGGCTCACCACAGAAGTACTTGTTGTGAAAATGCATAGGCACCGAGCCTATCACTGAAATCGTCACTCCTCAACATCTGACTGAATAAGTGCACGATGACGTCTTCCCAGGCGCGAGGGTGGATTCATATGAGTATCATAATCGTGCATATCCGAGTTGCCGTTTCCGGACTTGCGTCGCACAGACGTCCTTTGAAGTCGCAGAGACTTGCGAGGTGCGTGCGGGAGTTCATCATTGTCTGGGCCTCCAGCGTATTCCTGAGACAACGACAAAGTACTGAGAGATTGAGAGAGTTGGTGACGATGGCAGGTCTCAGGTTCATCGGTCTCGGCAGGTTAACGAACTACGTGGAGTCCTGTCGTCAGTATTCAAAACACTCAGAAACTCGAATATTATTAGCACCTTCATGTTCGGACCTGCGTCTGAGGCGTTTTGGCGGGGGCTGGTCAGCAGTGTCAGTTTCCTCGCCCGAGCTCGAAGAGCAAATTTTTCGATGGTTGTCCAAGGACGCGTGACGTTTGTTCTTCCAGCGCTTTATTATAGTCTTGCTGCGCAATTCATCCAGAGGTATATCGTCATCTGAATCTGAGCCGGAGGTTTGAGAAATATTTGGACTCTCGTGAAAGGGTAAGAGCGTTTCTGCCTGTGCAACAGATCCATCTGCATCACTGCTTTCTGTGGACCCAGAGTTAGTATGGTCTTCGTCGTGCCTGTGACTGTCGTCATCTACTGCGAAATCGAAGGTGGTGTTGTCTGTTTCAAAATCACTATCATCCTCTTGGTAGATTTCCTTCTCGTCGTCATCATCATCATTGTCATCATCACCGTTGTCGTCATCGTCATCATCAACTACAGAATCATCCTGCTCGTAATCATCATCCCGCTCCACAGCGCCGCGGCCATCATCCCATCTTCTAAGAAGTTGCCCTGTGGGATTTTCCACATGTGCAGGTGCTCTGGGGTGTTATGGCCATCGGTGAGTCTGGAGATATATCCAATACCTCTCAACTAGGTCTTTGAACCTGTGATATTGGGAAAAGTAAACACCGAATGTCAGGCGCAACTGGGGGACTTCCGACTCACCCATAGGCATTTGTCATGCTCTAGTTTCAGACAGAATCTGACGAAACCAAGACGCTTGTACACATCATCCGAGTCGAGCCTGGATCCTTTATACCGCTCTCCAAACCATATTGCGACTGAGCCTGGCGACTTCTGGTCGTATACCTTGTCCAAGCAAAGACAATTTGCCTCCGCCAGGTTTTGGTGCTACGATCCAAGGTGATTGTAACGCGTGTGGTACCGATTGGCAATCAACGTACCCAGGCATTATGAGACCGTAAAGGACCACCAGATAAGGTCTTCTCGTACTTCATCGAGCCTCTTGTCTTCATACCATACTCTCCAAAGGGGAAGGGGTAGGCTTCAGGAGATTGAAGGAGGAGTTCTTCGGACTGTACGCAGTCCTGACCCAGGAGTTTCTTGCAAGATGGGGTCGTGTTGCCCACCACCTCAAGCTATTCGAGACAGAGTCGAGCCGTTCCATTTACCAGCAAATGGTTCACATGGGGATGTGTATGCTCCAGGATCGTCGTCGTTGTCCACGATACTTTCATTGATATATGCCATGGTGCGGTAGCTAGTGATTGTACGTCCGAGGACCGACACCGACTCGGATTAGTATTTTGAAATTGAACGCAATGTGCACGTGATTTATCATGCCAGGACAATATTCACTCATTCATTCATTTCAGAGTCCTACTGTAGACACAAGATACGTTTGTACGTTCTTGCTACATCAATATAGACTTGGTAACCTTGTGAGTAGCATGAGTCTTACTCAACAAGACGGGCACTGCAGATGGTCAAGCGGTTTGAAAAAATTTGACTCATGAGCGATAATATTTCGAACGCACACGTATGTTAACATCGCTGCTCCGGACTTGGCAGCTGTCATTCTGATCAATTCCACCAGGAGACTCGATCATACGACGACACTAGTGCTAAGTACTTGTAGATTGCTGTCCCGCGAAAGTCACCTGTAGCATGAACCTGACTACGACGTCGCAATCTCTTCTGGGGCTTGCCAGAATAGCGGCGACGTAGGGTACTGGTCTGACCGATAACTCTTTGGAATGTTCTTGGACTCCCATAGCTGGTAGTGCATACGTGTTGCCAAGATTGCATGCATCACTATTTGGGGGCTGTTGATTGCAATCTAGTCAGCATTTACGACGAACACTCGGAAAACGTCACGCACCTGAGAAAAATTGCGGCGTATTCGTACTATGCATATAAGCGGAATGTTAGTTCGTGTCAAGTCTGGTGGCAAACAGATCAAACTGACTTCGAACAGCGTCACACACAGAACATTGATAATGCTCAAGACTAGAAGGAAAGAGTTCATTGCGCTGTCATAGATGTAGAATACACGCACGAAATCCGCAACCATAGTAGAACATATGGTGTGTGAGGAGAAGTGTAAGGAGTGGTCTTGGCGTCGATCTGTAAATCTTGGCAGCCTTTATAGTGGCAATAATAACAAGGACTGATGATGAAAGTCAGAACTCCAAAGGAAACTATGGCAGAAGTTCTTCATACCAAATTCTAACATCAGGAGCGCTAGTAACGCCGCCAATAACCGTTGCATTTTTGCAAATTGAGATACTTGACATGCCGAAACGTCAGGTACAAACACATACTGCTTCGGGACAAAGCAGAATATGATTAGCCCAGCAACTGCCATACCCTGTTGCCGCAAGCTCCCTGAGTAAAACTTAGTATGCAATTTGAGAAAGGACGCATACAGCTATGATCATGAACATAACCCAGCGTAGAGGCCACTTCACCTCCCACATAGCGCAGGTTCGGAGTCCGAAGATGCCTAACATACGGTGAGCCCAATGAAAGTTCAAATGAAACTGGTTACGGAGGTCACAAACATTCTGCACAGAATGCTTCCACAATGCTGAGGGCTAGATATAATAGTTGTCAGCACAGCATTGAGGTCAGTCATAACTGAAGAAGCCCTGCCTGCTGCAAGGTCACCTACACGCTGGCAGTCCTATAGAAACAGTGAGAGACATGTATATGATCGTCAAGGTCGCCAACGCACAACATTCGCCATGTGGAAGACTTGTTTAACTGGGGCACGAGTGAGATTAAAAACATCAGAGGATGACTATGCGCCGCAGGCTCACAGACGAGACTAAGAGTAGACAACAATGGTATATATCGGGCTCCGATGTACAGGAATTTTGCAACATTCGTGTTGGCCTGGGCGAGAAATGTTGCCTATGAAAACGGGGGATGAGATCAATAACTGCGAGTGTAAATGGTGTCATCACCTCCTGTTGGAATCTTGACAATAAATCATAAGCCTTTCACCTGGATAAGTGAAAGGGCCGAACATTCAAGGGGAAACTCGCCAAAAGAGCAGTAACGGCGACTGCGATGCCTTCGTTAGAGATTCCCTGTTTCATAGTGCGAGAGGACATGCCATCAGTATACTAAGAGTAGTCTCTCAGTTGGAATCAGTGTTGCTCTGGTTCAGATAGACACTTACGGTCATCACCTGAATGCTCCATACTGCCAGCATGAAATCATCCTGAGGTACGACAGAAGTAGTCATGAGGATAAGGCTGAAGGGCCGGGAGAAGTATCCATTCATCCTTTTAAATTGACAGGTAAATGGGCTAACAACCTGTACTAGCCTGTACTTCATCCGTGTAGGTGATACTAGGTACACATTCGCCGTGTAGTCAGAGTGACGTTCTCACCAAATTCCCGTTGAAAGTGATGGCATTGAGAACGTGAGTGATCAGACTCGGGGGTGCTTCAGGGGTTTGATGCGGTGAATAGATTTCTATTTGAGTGTACTGTCTCCTATTCAGATTTTTTCAAAAGAAGAAAGGTAATCGTTCCTCTTCGCCACAGCGCCATTCTTTGAAGTAGCATCATAAAGAACTTGAGCTCGACATGAATAGGCATGCTCAGTTTACGGCTCACCCCATTTGTCATTTTTAAAAGATCCGCCACGCAGCTCCTGACCTGTCACATGCGACATGCGTGGATGCGAGTATGGTGCCACCAACACAGGAAGTACATCTCGCAAGGCAAGTCCAACCCCGCTCAGAGTCGCGGCTGTGCTGTACGAAAATGACGATGACCTCAATGAGCTCGCCAACAATGATGATCTTGATGATGATTACCTGTCTGATTCTGAGGCATTGCTCATGGCAACTCTCGAATACCTTCGGATAGCACACTTGCCTTGGCATGATGGGCCTCGGCCCTCGCATTAGAGTTCTTCAGTTCTCTGTGCCTCATTTTGCTTCCGTTCTGCTACCAGTCTGGCTTGCTGAACCTGCAACTCCTGAGTAGCTTTGCCAAAACACACCGGGTTCTCTTCTGTGTGTATGCAGATGTACTTCAAGGAACGTTGAAAACTAGATTTTCGTTGTTTCTGGTACATTTTTGCTACACCGTCGTGACAAATACAAATGGAGGACGCGACGGGTTCATGGGGCATAGTAGTGATTGTATATCAACTTGAGCGTTGGTAATTGGCATGTTCCAGGACCGCCGTCATTGTGAGAAAGATTATTGTTGTCCGCGATATCTTCATTGATGTGCCATGATATGGTAGTGATTGTATATCAACTTGGACGCGACACCGATTAGTATTTTGCCATGTGCACGTGATTCAACTAAAATTAATCATTCATTCCAGAGTCCTACTGTAGACACAAGACACGATTATACGTTAATGCTACATCAATATACACTTGGTAACCTTGTGAGTAGCACGAGTCTTACTCAACGAGACGGGCACTGCCGATGGTCAAGCGATTCGAAAATTTGACTCGATGAGCGATTTCGAACGGACGCGGATGTGTTCAAGTTGCATCATGAAGACTACCGCAAATTGATTGGCTATGGCCACAGTAATGATATCCTGCAGCAGGGGCCCAGTTGTCAGTGAGAGTAAGCCTGGATGATTCAGTCCATGCTCACCAATCATAGCTCGCTCATCCTCGTACCACTCCTCATTGTCGCTCGACGGCGTATCAGTGGCACCATTTACTTTGCGTGCCATTTCTATGGTGGCCTCCACATACCCAGCAGGCTTATTCAAAATCGACTTGATAAACCCCTTGGTTGGTTTGGACCAGAGAGTCGCCGAAAATAAAAATGGATCATTGGTCTCTTTCCCCGTCAATTTGTTGAGAACCTTTGGTAGTTTGATGGCCGCTTTACTGCGGGATGCGGGCGACAAAACATCCTGGACCTTGAGATGTTTGTTTTTGAACAACACAAGGGCATGCTCGATCTTTAAAAAAAATCAGTGTGAATAAGCCATTGTAATTTGAACTCACCGCTATAGTAGAGAGGGCGAGAAGCCGTGGCATCCCACTCGTCACAAGCTCATGCATGTCGAAGGCGGGAACCTTCACATACCCTTTGATGACGTTGAAGTGTGCCCTGCCAAGCAGCTGTAAGATGAAGGGAGAGCGGTAAGCTGTGAGAGGAGATGGACTATCAGGGTTCTCATATACGAATATCCAATCGTGGACAAGGGACGTTGCCAGATCGCCAGGAGCGCAGTCAGAATTACGTGTCATAAAGTCCATAATAATGGCTATGGCTGTTGAGCCAAAGTTATTGCGCCATTCTGAGATGCGCTGTGCAGTCTAATGACCGATATAGTATTAATAAATAAGATTAGATATAACAGGGGACTTACAAGCGAATGTACCACACCATTGTGAACGAGAACAAAATTAAGATCTTTGTATACTGCGTCGAAAATAAGCTGAGCGTGATGGAGAAGAACATCGTCTGGGATCACCCAGATGTCTTTATAACCTCCAGCCCACAGCAATATGGTAGGGATATATTTCTTCGTCCAGCGCTGGTCTGTTCGCACGGCTGCAGGTAAGTCAACTGTACAATAGGTGTCACGTGCTTTCATGTGCTCCGGCGTAGTGTCTGGCACATTCTGTCGGCGTTTGAGCTTGGCAAATATGCTGCAAACAGGTGTAGCAGAAGGCTCGATCTTGGCCTTTTTTTGAGCAGGCGGCTGACTACCGGCAACAGCAGTGGTGACATACATCTGTACAAGTGTCAGAATGAGCAGTGATAGAGTCATGATCCTTACCGAAGTTGTTGTACGCGAAACCTTCTTCTTCTTCGCCACAATAGGTTCAGGCTGAGACGGTTGATCAACACCCATGATCGAGTCATCGATGCCTTCAACTTCCATAGACCAATCAGACACCACAGGCTCAGCCTCTGACATCTCATCTGAGATTTCGTTAGCTTTGCGCTTGGAGGATTTCAGATTCGATGCCTGCATGAACGGAGCCCTAGACTCGTCAAAGTTGGAGTTGTCATCAAATATTGAGACGACCTGCTAAGCAAGAATTAAACGCTGGCACCAATAAATCACTGCCACTAACCTTGGGTTTTCCTTTGTCTTGCCTCTCCCCCGCACAAGTAGCCTCATACTCTAATGAATCACCAATTTCGTCTCCAAAGGCACCGGTAAGGGGATCGTCAGGCACGTCTTTGGTTTGAGCTGCAGGAATCGGAGTCAGGGCCGAAGTTGCTGCAGAGGAAGCAGTGTTGTGTGAAAAGGTAGCCGAGGGATGCTCTCGAGTCGAAATGCTGGATGCACGGGATGATGGTTCCGACTTTCCGGGCTTGACTCCTGAAACCCAGTTCGTCACTTGGCCACCTAGTGCGAGTTTATGAGTGGTCGCATTGATACTGGAAGTATGATTAAGGAAAAACAAAGTTGATTCGGTGAGAAGCAACATTACAGTGTGAGAGAAGAATCTTACAGTGATGGCGTGTCTTTCCCATCAGCACGTGGTGGTGCCGTATTATCACCTTCCACATTCGATCGACGATTGGCATCAACTGTCAGTACTCGAAATTAACTGAAATCCCGATGAGTGTGACAAGGTGGTGAGTATGATCACAAGCAGATGCTGATTATAAATGGGATTTGCTGGCAGACGACGAGAAGACAGTGCCAGATGTAGTTTCGACGAGATAGGCACTGTAGTCAAGCAGTTTGATTGAGGAGCGATTTCGGACACGGACATTGACATCGCTGCTCCGGACTTGGCAGCTGATAGCGAATCCAAAACAGTCATTCAGCAATTTGTGACATCTTCGATCAATCGCGGATGGTCGAATGAGAGGTCAGCAGGAAGCTCTATAATACTCCAGGTAGTATATGCGCACGACACTAGTGCTAGGTACTTTGTCCCGCAAAAGTCACCTGTAGCATGAACCTGACTAAGACGTCGCAATCTCTTCTGGGGGTTGCCAACGTAGCGACGACATAGGGTGCTCCTCTGATTGATCACTCTTTCGAACATTCTCGGACTCCCAGAGCTGGTAATGCATACGTGTTGCCAAGATTGCATGCATTATTATTTGGGGGCTGTTAATTGCAATGAAGTCAGCAATTACTATGAACACTCGGAGAACGTCACACACCTGAAGAAAACTGCGGCATTTTCATACTATGCATATAAGTGGAACGTTAGTTCGTTCGTGTGAAGCTTGGGAAGCAAACGGATCAAACTGACTTCGAACAATGCCAAACACAGGACATTGATAGTGCTGAAGACTAGAAGAAAAGAGTTCATTGTGCTGTCATAGATGTAGAATGCACGCACGCAATCCGCAGCCATAGTAAAATATATGGTGCGCGAGGAGACGTGTAAGGAGTGGTATCGGTGTCGATCTGTAATTCTTTGCAGCCCTTATAGTGGTAAAAACAACAAGGACTGACGATGGAAGTCAGAACTCCAGAGGAACTATGACAGAAGTTCTTCATACCAAATTCTAACATCAGGAGCATTAGGAACGCCGCCAATAACCCTGGTGTTTTTGCAGTTTGAAATGGTTGGCATGTCGAAATATCAGGTACAACCACGTATTGCTTCGGGACAAAACTGAATATGATTAACCCGGCAACTGCCATACCCTGTGAGTTCCCTGAGTAAAAATTAGCAGGCATTTTAATAAAGGATGCCTACAGATACGATCATGAACATAATCCAACGTAGAGGGCGCTTCACCTCCCACATAGCGCAGGTTCGGAGTACGAAGATGCCTAACAAACGGTGAGAAATTAGTGAAAGCTCCAGCGAGACTGGTGATGGAGGTCACAAACATTCTGCGCAGAATGCTACCATCATGCTGAAGGCTAGATATAATAGTTGTCAGCATAACGTTTAGATCACTTATAAATGAAGAAGCCCTACCTGCTGCAAGATCACCTAAAGTCTGGCAGTCCTATGAGAACAGTGAGAGACACGTATATGATCGTCAAGGTCGCCTACGCACAACATCCTTCATGTGAGGGACTAGGTCAACTAGGACACGAGTGAGATCAAAAATATCATAGAGGATGAGTATACGCTGCAGGCTCACACATGAGATTAGGAATAGGCATCAACAATGGCATATAGCGAGCTCCAATATACAGAAGTTTTGGAACATTCATGTTGGCTTGGGCGAGAAAAGCTGCCTGTGAAAATGGGGGATGAGATCAATAACTGCGAGCAAGAACGGTGGCATCACATCTTGTTGGAATCTTAACAATGAATCATAAACCTTTCACCTGGTTAAGTGAAAGAGGGTGGGCTGAAAATCCAAGGGGAAACTCACCAAAAGAGTAGCCACCACGACTGCAATGCCTTGGTCAGAAATTTTCCGTTTCATAGTGCGAGAGGACATACCATCGGAATACTAGTAAGAGTAGTCTCTCAGTTGGAATCAGTGCTGCTTTGGTTCAGACAGACACTTACATTCAGCACCTGAATACTCCATACTGCCATAAGGAAATCATCCTGAGGTACGACGGAAGCGGTCATGAGGATAAGGCTGAAGGGCCGGGGAAAAGTGTAAATTCATCCCTTTAAATCGATAGGTAAATGAGCTAACAACCTGTGCCTCATCCGTGTACATTCGTCACGTAGTCAAAAAGTGACGTTCTCACCGCATTCCCGTTGAAAGTGATGAGATCGAGAACGTGAACGATCGAAGGTGCTTAATATTTAATGTGCGCGCTCTGTTTGAACGGATCATGATCTTGGGCTCAGTGCTCAACGTTCCGTCCCATCATGACATTTTTAAAAGATCCGCAACACTGCCGAGGACATGCCGATGCAGTTATGACCTGTGACCGCATCGTGCGACCAACACAGGCTAGCTTCAAGCACATCTCACAGGGCAAGCCCAACACCTCATAGCCTCATGGGGCTCGCGGCTGTTGCAGTGCTGGACGACAATGACAATGACCTCAATGAACTCGCCAACGATGATGACCTTGATAATGTTTACCTGTCTGATTCTGGTGCATTTCTGATGGCGATTCTCGAATATTGAACTCTTGCAGTATCTATTACCGGCGCCGGTGATCGTTCAAACGTTCGCGAGGACCAGAAGTGCAAAGACCGTGCAGGTGCTGACTAGAGAAGTTCCATATATAGGAAGAAAAATAAGCACTCATCAGGGCCAGCAGTACGAACTTTTTACTCTACCATCATCTAGTAGCGCAAGTCTGACCTTGATGCTAACCACGGATGCTCAATCTTGTGCGAAAACCCAGTGGGTCGGCTCGACACTTGCAGACTTCTGCTCGAGCAGCTGCACTCGTTCAGAAGCAGAAGCCACATCATAACCATGTACAACCGCGACCTGTCATCGGCGGAGCTGACATAAAACAAGGAAGAGAAAGAGAACGTGACGTAGTCCGAAAAACAGTGAAGCACGGTGCGCTATATTGCCTCAATTCCATGATCTCGCAACCAATTCTATCGGACAGTCAAGCGCAATGAACTCGGAGTTCAGCTCCTTTCTCGGGAACTGCATTCACAAATATTTCGCGACATCTCTTTTCCAGCACCATCGAAAGCATTCGTTCGTATCGCACAGGAGCATCTGGAAATGCATGGACTGGACCCCAAACAAGGTTCTGTTCTTCCTGATATCGGCTTCACCCTCCCACCCCTCCTAGGCTCAAATATCGACGAGCATTTCCATAGAATCGGCAGTCAGTCCGCTCAACCATGGCTAAACATCGCGAAAGATTTTGCATCCAACGAACTTCCTCCAAAACCCGATCACTGGGACATACAATCGGGATGGACGAAATATCACTTCCTTGCCGATGGTTCTAGCTACAGCGAACATGTCAACTTCCCGCAACACGAAGGTAATGCGGAAGAAGTGCTCACATTTGACGTGGAAACCATGCCCACGTATCATCCTTATGCTATCATGGCATGTGCTGCCTCAAAGAATGCCTGGTACAGTTGGATATCGCCTTGGTTGCTGGGAGAATCAGTTGAGCAACAACATCTCATCCCCTTGGGGGATACGCTTTCCCCGCGCGTAGTCGTTGGTCATAACGTCTGCTACGACCGAGCGCGCATTTTAGAGGAGTATAGCTTGCATGGAACGCAATCCCGCTTCCTCGATACGATGGCTCTGCATGTTGCAGTAAAGGGAATATCTTCGCACCAAAGACCTGCTTGGATGAAGCACCGCAAGTCCAAAGAGACTCAGAAAGTGCATCGTGCCGAAGCGGTCGAGGCCGTCGTGGAACTCATGCGTAATACGGAGTTCAAATACGACCAGGAGGATGATGAAACCAAACGAGAAGAGCTCCGCCGTCTCCGGACTGATCTCGAGGAGAGCCTTCCGCAGCTCGAAGCTGCCGATGCCGATGCCGTAGAGGCTGATCTCTCAAGTAAGCGCTGGGAAGACCTGACATCTGCCAATTCGCTGGCTGATGTGGCCAAGCTGCACTGCAATATCGATATGGACAAAGAAATTAGGAACGACTTTATGAAGTTGACCCCAGAAGAAATAAAGGACAATATTCACGACTATCTCAACTACTGCGCGCAAGATGTTTTCGTTACTCACGCCGTCTTTTCCAAGGTCCTTCCAGCTTTCCTTTATCGCTGCCCGAGTCCCGTTTCATTCGCCGGCGTTCTCGCGATGGGTTCCAGTTTCTTGACGGTCAACGAGTCCTGGGAATCATATCTTGCGGATGCAGATAGAGTCTACAAGGAGTTAGATGGGAAAGTAAAAAAGCGCCTTGTCGAGCTTGCGGAGCAAGCCAAGGATAGGGCGAGGAACGACTCTTGGAAGGATGATCCTTGGCTCTCTCAACTAGATTGGTCACCCAAAGTGGCCGGGAAATCTAGGGGTGTCGTGCCGGATGAACAGGTGCGTCTCCAGGTCGATGTACCGGACTTTCGTTGATTCCTTCCTTTTGAAGCTTGACTCCACGGCAGCGTGCCCATCTGTTCCCGCTTCTTCCTCCCGACGTAAGAAGTCCCCTCCTAAGGAACCCAAACCAAAGGTATTTTGGCCGAAGTGGTACTGGGATCTCGCAAAACCAAAAAAAGACATGCCTCCCGGCACGCTGGATATCACAGTACGGAATCGCATTGCTCCCATTCTCCTTTGTTTGTCCTGGCAAGGCTGGCCGCTCTTCTACTCCCGGGAACACGGCTGGACCTTCCGCGTCTCTGGGGACGCCGATTTTCCTACCCGCTTTTCTCAGCTCGATTTCTATGATCCTGCGGACGACGCCCTACAAGACATGCGTCTGAAAGGAGGTTTTGTCTTCTACAAGTTACCACATAAAGACGGGGAGAAGGCGAACGTGGGCAGTCCGCTTGGGAAAACGTTCATGAAATATGCACAGGATGGGACGCTTACAAGCCCCGGAGACGAAGCGAAGGATGCACTGGACATGAACGCGCAGTGCAGCTATTGGATCAGTGCACGCGATCGCATCTTAAATCAGATGGTAGTCTGGCAGCGGGGAGCGTTAGATCTACAGTTTAAGTCACCTGAATCTTCCGACGAACCCCAGAAATGGGGTATCATCCTTCCCCAGGTAATTACAATGGGCACTGTGACGCGCCGCGCTATCGAGAGGACGTGGCTCACGGCGAGCAACGCGAAGAAAAACCGCGTTGGTTCAGAGCTCAAAGCCATGGTGCGCGCACCGAAGGGGTACGCCATCGTTGGCGCAGATGTGGATTCAGAAGAGCTGTGGATTTCGAGCTGTATTGGCGACGCACAATTTGGATTACATGGTGCTACGGCTCTTGGATGGATGACCCTCGAAGGCACCAAAGCCGCGGGGACAGATCTTCATTCAAAGACAGCGAGCATCCTCGGCATCTCTCGCGACCAAGCAAAAGTGTTCAACTATTCCCGAATCTACGGTGCTGGGATGCGTCATGCAGTCCTGCTCCTTCTACAGTCGAATGCCGGTATGCTGCCCGATCAAGCTCAGCGCCTCGCAGAAAATTTGTACGCATCAACTAAAGGCAAAAACACTCATCGCACGGATTTATTTGGGAGGAAATTCTGGTTTGGTGGAACGGAGAGTTTCGTGTTCAACAAGCTAGAAGAGATCGCGCTTTCTGATCAACCACAAACTCCAGCTCTCGGATGCGGAATCACGGCTGCTCTGTCAAAGGAGCTTCTTCCGGCAAAATTTGGGTCAGATTACATGACATCACGCATAAACTGGGTCGTGCAGTCCTCTGGTGTCGACTACTTGCATCTTCTCATTGTCGCAATGGACCATCTGGTCAGACAATATGGTATCAAGGCGCGTTATCTTATCTCGGTGCACGACGAGTTACGTTACTTGGTTGCCGAAGAAGATCGCTATCGAGCTGCACTCGCGCTGCAGATCGCCAACCTATGGACACGGAGCCTTTTTGCCTTTAAATTAGGAATGGATGACCTGCCTCAGGGGGTCGCGTTCTTCTCAGCCGTTGATATCGACAAGGTGCTGAGAAAAGAGGTCGATATGCCATGTGTCACGCCTTCTCATCCTGATCCTATTCCCTCTGGAGAAAGTTTGGGTATTGCCGATATTTTAGATAAGACAAACAGCGGTTCATTGTGGAAAGATGGACGTCCCATGATCGCGGACTTTCTACCTTCCCAAGCGTCCTACCAGCATGACAATTGCTACGAGCCTCCTAGCTGCCTTATCCATCGCGCTGAGAGCGCGGCTTGGCTGCGCGCCCAAGCTACCTCCGAGTTCCCTGAAATTAAGCATCTTGCGCAGACATCAGGGCAGGTGACCGATACCAGGATCAGCGGCGCCCAGAATGGCAATGAAGGAAAAAAGCGCGGGCGTCCGGTGAAACATGCTTCCATGGAGCTGGATGACTGGGAGGCGATGCAAGAAGTGTTGAAATCAGGGAACCTACGCTGAAGTCTAGCACCTGACGTACCGACGGATCATGCTCACACGGATATCTTATCATTGCTGTATATAGTATTTTAAATTAGACCTTGCATAATATTAGAGTAGCCTTTTTCGTGGGCTGCGAGATCCGGTTCAACTGTTTACAGTGTTGCAGCGCAGAGACTTTGACCTGTGAGTCCAGGGTCATCAGTGGATGAATAGATTAACAGTTATCGCCTTACAACATCCATCAAGGTGTCTTCTCAACGTGTTCCGTGAGACTCCCATCAGCGCGCATGTCCCGACGCCTGCCTTTTATGGGTGAGCGGTCCCGCCAGAATCCCGCCCCATCCATAATAAGAAGTCCCGCCCAGCGCCACATCAAAAATTCGGCGTCTGTTTCTGAAGTTCTTGTTCGACTTCACCATATCCAACGATGTTCGCTGTCCCGCCCATGTCACTCGTGCACAGCGCTACCCAATTAACTCTCGACCCACGGTGGGCGCGAGAAGTCAACAAGTAACTTCCCGATGTCCTCTGGCGGGCTATAAAAGACACGCAGCCGCATGACATGACAGTCGAGTCACCCAGCGTACTGCGCATCCCCAGGGCTAATAACGTCTGCCTGTATATTTTCTGACTCGCACAATCTCTCTGACTCTAATCTAACACGATGAACTATCGGCTTGGCTCCTCTGCCTCTTCATCCCATCACAGGTCGTGGGCTGTGCACAGCGCACAATCTGGCTCCAGTGGCCAAGCCTTCCAAGACCATTGGTCTGCGCTCCCGGGGTCATCCACGTCCCCGTCCCCGATCCCAAACGCACCACTTCTCCATCCAGTTTCACTCCCACACCCCAATGCAGCCTCACATCAATCCCCTATGTCATGTATGAAATTCTCCTTTTCGTTCACACTTTACGCAGATCTCATATCTATCGTTGATAGACCAACATTCTTCTACATCCCACTCTTCATTCATAGTCTTGCACTCACTCTTGAGTTATGGTCCGAATTTGAGATTTAACATCACACAAGACCTTGCACATGTGCAACTGCGACCGGGGTGTTCACCTACCATGCTCCAGGAGCTTGCGGTGCAACCGCCAGTCTCTCATATGATCATTACCATCCCTGAGCTTTGTGCTTGGACGATAGAGGTTGTGAACCCTCGGGGTATCACTGTGAACAACGTCCTTGCTATGATACGTGAAACGCTCAACCGGAGTGTTGCTTCGCATGAGATGCAAAGATCTTCTCGGGCGGTCAATGCTGCTATTGATTCTTTCAGGGCCAGGTCCCGCGCTGACCCGCGCGAACATGCGCAGGGCGTGAAACGCGTTGACTTTTTAGGTCCCAAAGTTTTCTTTGCAGGGCTCGCTAGAACTCGAGATGGGTCAGACAGCTGGGAAATCCACTTTGCCCAGAATGTTTGATCCTCGCCGAGCGCGGGTTGCATAGGCTATTCCTTATCTTTCGGCACATTGCACCTGGGTATATCCAGCTCAGTTCCAATGGACTTTGGTCGGATCTCATCACTCAGCTTGCACTGCCTGCTCTAACTTTACTTGGCAATTTGCCGTCACCGCTCTCTTCTTTGCATCTATATTCGACAGCCCCTAATTTGTTTTTATCGCTATCTTTGCTCTATCTCTGTCCGCAATGTTTTTCTTTCTTTCTTTTTTTTTTTTGATTCATGCACCGCAATAGTTTGGATAAATTGCACTCATATCACTTGTACTTTTATTTACCACGTACTCAATCTCCACGGCAATCCAGTGTATTCATACTCATTTGACTTTTTGATCTGTTACTGGGGTGGAACGGAAACATCAGAGTTCCCGTTACCATTGACAAGTGAGTGCTAGCGCATTCATTCAACGTACAGCCAGGGGGCCGTTCGCAAATGAATACTTAACTTTAACCTGTTCATTTCGATGACACGTTGCCCTCCTGTAAGGAGGCGAACGAATTCTATGGCGATGACCTTCGAATTAATTGAAGAGTCTTATGGAACGAGTGGAAGCCGCGCACTTTTTGCAAGGCTAACCCATATATGTGACGTCAGCCCAATAGCAAATTAATTGGACGCTATGCACTGCCGCATCGTATCATGTGCTCAAGATAAGGTTACTCGAAGTTTCGATCGAACAAGAACTTCATTTTATCGAATCCCGCCCCCCTGTCTTCTCCCAGGACACCCGTCTTGACACCGATATCAAGAATGGAACCGTTCTGACTTTGGCAAGGATTTCATGAAAAAAATCATTTCACGTGACGTGGTTCGTACGGGTGTAAGCGCGTTTACGCCACGGCGTTTCAACCAACACCTCGTACATCACTACTTCCCCCACAAAATGTTTTTATCATTCAATCTTTTTATTGTACTCGCGCATGTCACCATGCTGGTAGTCGCCGGACGATCTACAAACAGATACCAAGATCTCACAGTCGATACGATACCTCCGAATCAACGGCACAACGAGACTCTCGCCACGCGACCGAGCTCACAGAGCAAGAAACCTCACCGCTCTCCTAAAAAAGGCACGAAACAGGTCGCCCGCCTTCAAAGACGATCTCGCGTGACGTCTAATAGTACTACCCCGACCCGCCATCATCCTCGAGTAAACGCTGCGCCAACGCCCCAGCCTACAGGTCCTTCGTCTGTCTCCACTACCGTGCATATAACCAGCGTGACAGATTTTGCACTCTTACTTCCCTCAAGAGACGGAGGTGCGTCTCTCTTTAGTATTTTCATCGCGTACTTGACCACGCTGTTTTCCCTTAGAGTATATATCAGATGCTGAAAGCGACGCGACGGCGTATTGTACCAATGGATCTGGCTGCCAGAACACATTTCCCGCAGGCTTCGTGACTGGTGCTACCATCTCGGAGGCAAGCGATGGGTCCTATATACAGGTCAGTAAAGTTTTTATTTAGCTGTCTGCGACCTCTACTAATGCAGGCACTAGATCACCGGCTGCTTGGATCCCGGCAAGTTCCAGTTTGCACAAGATGACGCGGGAGGCCAGATGGATGTCCGATTTCCCAACGGCGCGAAGTGTACTTTTGGTGGATACGGCGCAAGCTTCATCGAGCAGTCCGTTCCCGTTTTTTTCATCGTTCTTAATTAACTCATCGGCTGTTTGCTAGAGTCGAGCCTTCTGCTAATCGTTTTTGCCTTCGCTGTTGTGCGTCCGCAAATGACCAGGCCAATTGCAATTCACATAACGACAAAGCTGGTTGTCCTGTTGCTGTTCCTGGTACATATGACTTTGATGGAGTGAGCTGCTCGTAACTCCGCAGCGTCGACATTCCATTTCAACCTTTTTCATTCACGCATTTGTAGCCCGACTGACACATTTGTAATGCCATTCCCAATGTACCACTATGCCCAAGCTGTTACAGCAGAATACAAAATCATAAAAAAGTCGTGTAATAAATTCATACGTATGCCTAATGCTTAAGTATGCTATATAATCGTGAATTCCACAGTGATGTAGCGGCGTCTGCGGATAGGCCGCGGAAAGGTCTCGCAGGTATGAGGCAACGAGGACTAGCCCCGGTAGCTGTCGATCTCAAAAGTTGGAAACGGCGGCTTCAAGCCTTGCCAAAAACGAGTCTTCCGGAGCCGGCGCCGGGTCCATGCTTCTCCACTTCTACTCCGATCAAACGAGTTTTCCCATGCAGCCAATCCACCCGTCGGACTCCGCCTTCCCATCCGCCTCCCAATCTGGTACACCGCTGTTCGTACGCCTGCGTGACTTTCCGTTGAGCCCTGCTTCCATTACCAAGAGCCTCCCACTCTTGAGGCGTGACTCTCGTGAGAAGCGTCTCATGTAGTGCATGAAGAAGGTCGAGATTGGTGATATCAGGAGAGCGCCCATTTCTGCAAGACCCGACGACCACGGGCCACGGGAACTTATCTGAACGAAGGAGAATACGAGATGATGCCGGAGTGGGAGGGTCTGTTGCTGGTTGAGATAATGTATGGGCGTCGACGGGTGAATGTGTGGTACGGTCTAAAACGGTTCGCGGCGAAGGGCCATAGATGACGTCGTAATTTATGGGCGCGGAGTGAAGGCGAGTAGAGGCAAAGAGTGGATGCATATGCAGTGCAGGTGCGCGTCTCCCATGTGGATCCATTGCAATATCTTTTTTTTGCGCCGTTAGAAAGCTGATCCCACACCTATTTTAAGAGACTTACATGAAGGAGCCGATCCATTCGCAGATGAGATACTGCTCTGCCAAGTATGACGCTGTTGCAAAGAAGGCCGTCTGTCGTAGGGAGATGGGGTGCCTGGATGCATGCCCGGGAAACCCGAAGAAGAACTTGAACTTGTACGGGAAGATGCGCCATACGAGACGGGTGGCGCATAATTATACAAAGGATACTGCCCGACTTGAGATGGGTGTTAATTTGAAATGCGCTCATTGACCGCGGAACACAGAAGACGTACGATGTTCGGATGACTTGTAGCTGGCACGCCTGTAGAGCGGCACCTTCTCGACGTTCGACGGAGTACCGTATCTCATGTCTCTGGGATCATCAAACGTGGTATATCGTAGTGGAGAGGGAGCTGGTGCGGCACTGAAGCTATTGCTTCGTTTTGTCTTTAGGCGTGAAGAGGAACTTGGACCAGCTGGGGGGCCATAGAAGAAGTTTGCAGGGTTAGAACGTGAGCGTAACTTGGAAGAGTGGTCGTGACTGGGAGATGGGCTTCCACCAAAGATTGAACGGAAGTAGGAGGTCATTATGACTTTTTGTTCGTGAAGGGAGTGACAAAGGAATAGTCAACTGTCGTTGCTCGAGGTACTGAACCAAGAGGTGTGGTGGAATGAACTCGGTAAGAGAAGAGTGTAGCCGGGTTCTTATAAGCGCAGAGGATAGCCGTTATGCCTGGATCGGATCGCCTGTGAGTTCCAGACATATTTTAGCGAAAATACTTTCATGAAGTAAGAGGACCCCTAGAAAAGCCGTGGACATGTTATTGGATGACAAACATGGAATTTAATGCCGAGAGGGGAGATTGCAATAAAAGATCTGTTGTCCAAAAGGGCACTGTTGGTGAATGCGGTGGATCAATGATCACGTCTTGGGTGCTGTCCGGAAAGTCCGTGAGTAATGAAGCACAACCAATAGAGGGAAATAACAATATAACATGGCCTGGAGAGGAAAGAGTGCCTTCTTGTGAGAAGTTTGAGTAAAGTTCGGAACGAGTAGGAACAACGGTGGCGACGCGGTTGAATGTGCTATACTATCTTGATTGGAAATTGTAATAGCCACGAGGTTTGATGCTTTCGGTTCAAAACGCATGTAAACCGCGTGTTTTCCTTTTATGGAAAAGGCGCGGCGGTGCACCTTTATCGCTGTAGCTTCTCGTAGATAGCACAAAAGTTAGATTGATATGCTATGCTCACCAAAATTCGACATGTCCGATGTAGTACTTTGCCAGAGTTACCCGAAAGGCTGAAGCGCATGGTCACCCTAATAAAGCCAAGCGGCGCGCAAGAAGTCTTACCAAACCCGCCATGAACTACATGCAGAGGGCACGCGAACTTGTGTTCGGTTGAATCGTCAACCGAGAATCGGGTCTAGACCATGATAATAAGCTTGTGGCGCTTTGAGTAAAAGAGTAAGGAGAAAGAAAAAGAGGCACAGACCGTCTCATCCGAGTCGCTAAGGAAATGAAGTCGCCATCTTAGCGAGATGAATTACTTCCAGTTACATTACACCATTCTCTTCAAACTGGCTGCACCTTCCGATACGTGGCGAGGCGGGTTGCATGAGCCAGAAAAGTATGCACAAGCATGCGCCACGCCGCCACCATCAGGGGACAGCAGGACAAGAGGAGCAAACTGAAACAAGATTAAAGTTGAGTTCCGATGTTTTCTTGGAATATCCCACAGGGTCCAAGATTGGCGGTCGATGAGCAGAAATCGACAGAACAAACGTGCATACCTCTGGCAACGCAGTTCCTGGAGATACCTGCGCAGAACATATGGCATCAACAACATACAAACGCGCGACGCAACATATATTACATGGTGTTGCACTAGTGACAATGAATTGAATGACTCGGATATCGATCAAGATCTCGTCAAATAATGTTTGGATCAGAAGCTTTTGCCAAACATGCATATTTAATATTTAGTCATTCTGCGAGTTGTGACCTGCATCTTCCAGCCCGAATATTCAAAATACCGATCCGGACCTCGCACACACACACTAGCATGCGGACCTTTATCTCTAAGCTGAGACGTGGCACCAAGACAGAATCAGCGCTTAGTCTTCAAGAAGCACCACAAGAAAGCCCTCAGCAACGCCTCTACCGATATCGCAAACAGCGCGGAGTTAATCTTGGTAAGCTTAAAATGAATTACCCAACTCAAAAGCGAGCTAAGCGTGCTCAGGATCGTGGTTCGTTTTAGAGCGGTGGGTATCAGGATCACCATTTCAAGGCGCCGCCGGCAGCGGGCAAAGTGATCTCGACGTTGCCAAGGGTCAACATGCGAAGCACGTTCTAGAACATCACTGGGATTCCTGGATCACCTCCAGCGATTTCGAATGGCTCGCGGCAAGGGGAATCAACACTGTGCGGATCCCAGTGCGCGTTTTCTTATAATAGTACAATAGCATCGTCTCATGCCGCCTTAAACAGATCGGATACTATCATATCTGTGCGCTGGACCCATCTATCCTTACTCGAACCGACTTCGATGGTCTTCAACATGTTTTTGAAGGAGCATGGAGTAGACTCGTTGCCGCGGTGGTCACAGCCCAGAGCTTTGGAATTGGGGTGCTGTTTGGTGTGTCGTTCGTTGAGTGGACATATCCTATTTCTCACTTACAAATTTCAGACCTCCATGCAGCTCCTGGCAAACAGAATAAAGATTCGCACTCCGGAACATCATCCCCGGTAATTTCGTTTTTCAACAGCAGATTTAATATGCAGCTGGCCATTCGCACTCTCCGGATACTGGTCACGCAGCTTATCGCTCTGCGGGCACATGGACCCGTATTCGACAATATAGTCGGTATACAGCTTCTCAACGAACCTCACCCCTCCTCGCACCAAACACTCTACGACTGGTACGGGGAGGCAATCCAAGAGATAAGAAAGATAGATTCTGGTTTCCCAATCTACATATCAGACTGTTGGATGACTGATCAATATGCCGATTTCGTCGCACACTTACCACCTTCCTTGGCGCTGACTTGCATCGACTATCACCTGTACCGGTGTTTCACGTCGAGCGACATATCAACATCAGCAGCACAGCATACTGCGTCCCTTGCTGATCGGAATGCTCCCTTTTCGCAAATGTTCTCCCGCGTTTCAGAGAAACTCGCAGCATCAGGAAGTGGACTCATAGTTGGCGAGTGGTCTGGAGCTTTGAATCCAGGCTCTTTGCAAGGTACAACCGATGAACATCAGGAACGAGCCTCTTACATTCGGGCTCAGCTTGACCTGTTCGAGCTGTACTGCGCTGGATCTTTCTTTTGGACGTACAAAAAAGAGTGGCCTGGAGACCAAGGATGGTCTTTTCGAGACGCAGTCGAAAATGGCATCTTTCCTGAAGTCGTGGGCATGATTCCAGTAAAGGATTATGTTGGACTCAGTGCCGACACAAATGCTAGAAAGGTGACCGCTAGAAATGTAGCCTTGGGTGAGTCCAGCCACTCTACAGCCGCCACATCGTCCTTAATTTTGCTAAGGCCAACATGTATCCTACTGGGCCCGTTTTCCTAGTTATTACGAGCATTGGCGTTTTGAAGCCGGCTTTGACGAGGGCTGGGTCGTGGCTTACGACTTCTTCACCTTCGATCGCGCGGGCCAGGTCGCCGTCTCAGAACTAGGATTCAAGGGCTGCATTGCGAAGAGGAAGGCGCAAGACCATATTCGTGAATACGGGCGCAGCAACAACATTTGGGAGTTCGGTGAGTGTACTGTTCAAGGTGGTTTCCCTTTCTGGGTTTTGCCGCTTTTCGGCCGGCAGCACGACATACCCGCTATCTCGATAAGTTCATCTGTGATATCGCAGATTTAGGTGGCCCTATTTCTAACATATTCCAGAGCATGGATTTAGCCAAGGGGTAGATGTTGCGAAGCACGATTTTCAACATCACTACTGCTGATTTTCACGTGTCAGGCGCAAGATTTTCATGGTATATCTCTTCGCCTAATAGGGACTTTAGCTTTTAACGATTTGCTTCCAGAACAGACTATCCATATCTTTGCATGCCCATGTCCTCGTGTAAGATAGTGTCGATATATTCGATTGCTGACAATCATCGCAGACGTAAAGCTTTTCTGAAGTGGACAAGGCTATTGGCTTGGCTTGGATTAGTTCTTACCCTTTTCTATTAACTTGCGGTGCAGCTGTCAAGGAAAGTGCTGGCAGAACTTAGAAGACGCTCTAAGCTTCTTTCTGTCCCTCCAGTTCTGCATCTAGCCTATCATGACCCTTCAACGAGGACAAGCGCGGTAATTACAAGCTTCCGTGAGTGCTCCTGTCCTCGCAAGAATCCGAAGGTTTAAATTTTCTCCTTAATGTCATAATATGTTTGAATCCATTTGTCGTTACAACATGACTTGCAAATGACCGCTGTGATCTCCGAGGAGATATTTTCTTCACTGTGATAAGTCGCGATTTAACTTTTTTTAAATATTGGGGCGGGAGGACACCACAAGCAGTGATGCACTAACATTCGAGCAACGGATGTCGGTGGCTTTGACAAACATGGCATTCCTGTGCGAGACTCGTGGCCGCAGACTCGTGGTAGAGATGACAGTTACTGCTCAGGTAAGGGGTATCGATCATTGGTCGATAGCGGCGTGATGACCCTGATATCACTAGCACTGTGCGCAGATGAATAGTTCCGATATGAAACCCATGTCGCCTCCCTGCTAGTAACGCACCGCACGGGATATGATATACATCAACGAAAAGACATTGAACGTTAAATCTTCTCGCGGTAACTTCCCTACGTTTCATTATCAGCGTTATTTTGGATTGGAAACAGGAACAAGGGGGGACTCTGCGGCCACGATACGAGCCCTCTATTAAATCGACCCATGTGATGTGCCTACTGTGCATGTTGAATTTGTTATTGGCCTATGGCGCCCCGCATATCAAACACAAGACCTAGGCAAGGTTCATGACAATGATCAATCTGTGTTCTTCTTTCGAATTCGTTACAAATGCATCGTGAAACAAAGCTTGAGTCGGATCGTAATCTCGATAAGTGGACATATGCGTCTCGATCACAAGCTGACAAACATAGATGAGTGGTGATTTTAGGAAAAGGTAGACCTTGAGGCTGGGTATATATATGAGATCGTTACAACATAAATCAATGGGGAACCAAGGCAATAGAGAACAAAGAATGTTTATGACAGATTTGGTACAAAGGGATCCGGAGCGGGTTACAAGGGGCGGCGACATTCATGTCAACAACTTCCAATGGAACAAACCATCTTCGTCGTGAGCTCTGACAAGTCCCCTGAAGACATGTCTTTCCATCAAATAGTCAATCCGTTTGACTCCTTGACTTGCTTCGAGCTGAGCAGATGAAGGGATGCTTCTGTATCTGCGGGTGTAGGCTCGTGCGATTGCAGTTTCTTGACTCTGACTGAGCTGGGCCCAGTCAGAGTGTGATATTTGGCGGTGCAGGGAAGAATGGATCATCCACAAAACGTCGCCAACTGTTATGGGCAGAGCACCCGAGGTATCGTACTCGCCATGAACGAGCTCCAAGTCAATAGGCCATCGAGGAATGGCATCATGCGTGATACGCATGCGGGTGATGGTTGGGAATGTAGCAGGTTCCCTTAGTTCTTCAACGGACACCATAGCCGTGTGGTTTGGACCAACTCTGCGCAATGGCGCGAAAGCTGGATTAGCAATGTCGAAGTAGAACTCCGATACATAAGCTTCTCCGTTAAGAAGCGGATGGATCTGGAATTGCTGCGACGACGTCTGGAATTGCCAAGGAGAGTGATTGCCATTGCCGAATGAATGTCGCCGGTTATGGGTTGGCAGTGGAACCCCTAAAAAGGAGGGACTGGGAGGGAGCGCAGCCATCCCTCCATGCCAAGATGGAGGACGACGGGGACGGTATCCATCAGGATAGAAAGAAGCGTGCGTTCCAGGAAGTTCGGCGTAAGGTGATGAGGGAGAAGGTGGGAATAGACTAATGGGAGGAATGAAAGGTGATCGCTGGGGAGTGTACGGATGGGTATAATATGGAGGAGGTTCGTATATCGGTTGTGTGTAGACGTATGGCCCAGACATTCAAGTTGTTGCAGTATTGAAGTTGAGAGAAAAAGATGTCGGGGAGACCTCTGCTATTTATTCAATTGAGAATGGTCAGCTTGCCCCGGTACCATACGCACAGCCTGCATACCTATGTTATGACTCTTTGTATGACTTGTTTTCAAGCACAAGCGACGGACCACTGCTTCAGGATGGACAGGCTATGGACGTCACGGTTATGCAAGGATGACACAGCTTCGTAGCACTTTCCAGAAAACTGCAGGAGTTCCGAGACTTTTGTCTGGCCAGGGCCCAGTGGTGCTTTTGAAGGCTGTCCGCAAATTGTAACTCGGCAACCAATTACCAGAAGTTTAGAAATTCACTCACTGGCTTCCTGTCTTGGTTAGGCGGCTAGTGGGATGGTCAACGTTCTGGGCAAGATAGGATTTGAATCCCACCCGTAAAGATTACTCATCTGCGCGTCAGCGTCAGGACTTGTCGTCCGATAGAATCTAGCCGCCAAGGATAACGCTAAGAGAACGGAATATTCTCATCATCAGACAGCGCTCGATTCCGGTGATCAATTAAATTGGATCATCGATCATAAAATGCACCATCTAATCATTGCATGATCCGACAGCCTCCACTCGCAGTCGGATGTCTGGGCTATGTAGGCACTTAGGCCCAGGATTCATGGAACCGTGCCTGATGTGATCGAAAACCAGTACCTCTCGAGTCTCACCATGTGAAGTGGGCAAAATTGAAGCTCCGACTGTGACCTAATCCCGCCCGCACTGCATGCGGTTACGTACTTCCTTCCGAGAGATTACTGCTCGGTGAGCGCTTGCTTGAGCTCTGCCACAACTTCACCCTCGGATGCTAGTTCGTGGTGTATCATAGCTTTGTCACCATTTCAGTGCGTCATCATGTTGTCATGATGGAATGGCGTCACCCTGCGCAGTGAAAAAAGATAGTATACGACTTCTCTCTCGGAATTTGGCAGATGCGTAAAACACCCCACTTTCTTTGCGATTGAGTTTAAATCGCCAAGCCGGACTCATGGCTCATTCTTGTTAGGTCAGATGATACTCTCTTTGCGAGTATACTCATCGTGCAAGCAAATTCTTGCAGGTGGCATCGGGGAGCTCGCCGCTACTACTTCTTCATTTTACCTAGTACGGGGAATCTTAATACTACCCTTGTGCGAAGATCCCAGTCACCCTTTCTTTCAAATCTGCAGTACATTACAATGGTAGGTACCTCAAATTATATGAGTAAATATCCATGAAGCTAAACGTCGGTAGGATCGGACTATCAAAAGAATCATTATTATCAGGCATTTTCGAGTAGTCAAGTCTCTGCTTGCTTCTTCGAACTTGGCACCCTGAGGACCTCAGGAAACCGGTTTGTGCTACCGAAATGAAGACACCATACCCCTTGTATTATAGCTCCAAATATCGGGAGACACCAGGACGTCGGTTGAAGTGAGCTATGACTTTTTCATTTGTGCTTTGTTCTTATATAGTAAATATCAATCAGATTGAAAGCGGTGGTCACGTAACCAACCCAGGTTTCTTGTCAAACCAAGGCAATGATTCAAATCGCGATGTATTCATGCCGAGACAGCAACAGTCAGCACTGGTCCGATATGAGATTATGTCTATCCAACGCTGGAAGAATACGATGGGGTCGAAAGCCACTGGCATCAGAGTTGGCGACATTATACTTGGTGGAGGTATAAATGTCGACAGATTTTTCAAACGTGCCGATTTAACGTTTTTGTCATCCGAGATGGCTATTCGCATCTGACGAACATGTATTGACTGACAATCACAATGTCGTGGCATACGAACTTGTTTTGCTTAATACCACAGTCAACAACTTCAGCGACCCAGATTTTTTCTACGGCTCACGGGTAAGTTTTATCATTTATATTGTCGAGGTTTTGAATTCTCATGCGGCTGTGAAGGGAGATTTTAATAACTTTGTCTTGGATTCCTTGGAGAAGTACTGCATGCAATAATAAATTTACCCCCTCATGGGGAATTGTTACCCATGTCACTCTCAAAACGTGTCCTCGATCCCTTGGGTGAGACGATTGGACCACAGTGTATGATACAGCATCGTGACAATTATAAATAGGATGGGCGTGTCTCATACAGCCAAAATCAATTCAGCCCTGTAAACGCTGCCATCGCTAGTTTATCTGCAAACGTGCAATCAATGTCAAGGGCCAACAAACTGTTGGGTGGCCTGTTCTCTCGAGCATATATTGTTCTATGATGCGCCAACTCGTCAAGATGGTATCTTCGAGCAATTCCACACTTCAATTATGATACTTCCGTCTGGTCCATCATGTTCTTGGTCCAAGTTGTCCCGGCCTGTGTTTTTTTTGATACTCGCCACGAAACAGTGCTGTATTCAATTCCATAGCAATGGAGGAGTTGACAGACTCTATGTTGAGCAGTATTCTCGATGAGACCTTGTAAGCACTTGTATATGTTTTTATCTAGATTGTCTACTGACGTGAGCGGCTAATTCTAGGACGACAACATGGCAAATACCAGCGTGCATGCTATCTGGACTCCTGATCTTGGTTCTATCCGTAGCCACCATCTGCGTATGCGGATTCACGTAGAGCAAGATACTCACTATAATTATGCAAGGGCGAATTCCGACGACGTCATATATGAGATCGCTAGTCCCAGTTCCAAATGTTTGCCACGGGCAGTATCTTGGAAATATGGTCGTGTTTCTCAACCACACATCTCCTTCAACATCCTTGGACATTTACGGAGAGGATCTTGCGCGTCTACGGATATCAAGAAGCTGCTGATCCAAACACCGTGATGGGGCTTGCTGGAGGATGAAAATTGTAGATCACCGGAAATACATGGTACAAACTATGAGTAACCGTCCAGAAGTTCGATGTCATACTTATCAAAATTATAAGTGGATATACAGACGCGGTATCGTGTCCTCCAGATGGGTAGCTCAAAAAGAAGTACAAGACAATTTCGTGGGTGACTGACAAGTAAAGTTTGGTATCTTCATTTTATCTGACCCACTCGTTTTGCGCATTTCAAAGTCCAGTTCGCGACTGCCCGTTGTCGAGCTTGTACAAATTTTTGGAATCTGAGACCAAGTCGATGAGAGCTGCGTTGTGTTAGTAAGTTTTATGATGCAAAAATACGACACGCACAAGCTCTGTGGTTTCAAGACGATCCTCATTGAGTATGCATCTTCACCATCACCATCTGATTGTATAGTCAATGATAGCAGCTGGAAGACCCAAGTTGACAACTCACAGTATCCAACTTCTTTCCTGTGAATTTGGAAGCCAAGTTTATCGCGGTACAGAGTGAAGGCAGCTCGATTAGACTTGCGTACGTGAAGCTGGATGTATTCTATGTTGTATGAATCGATCATGGCCTTTTCTGGAGGTAGTTTAGATTAATGTTTTGCACTAAATCAGATGGTGCAAGTGAACCAACGCGAAAGTAGCATTAATCGCTTCGCAAGACCTAGCCTACGATATGTTCGGAGTACGGATAAAGAGTTGACATGACCGACTTGCAACCAAGGGAATTGTTCATCTGGCTCTCTGTAGGGGGTGATCGAATTAGTCGTAAATACATGTGCGCAACATTCACCCACATCGACGAGAGTACATAGCCTACTACGCGGCCACTGCTGTCCTCTGCAAGATACGAGACTTCTGGCCAAGTTATAAAGGAGTAGGCCCCTACAAATCTGGCGATTGGAATGGCATTTTCACTGAACCAAAGGAGACCCACAATATCTCATGTGGTAGTTCTCAGGGAGATTGTGCAAGTTGCATTGCTGTATCTTAGTGAGATCCTTCGGCTAAGCGCCACACGTTCGAGGGAATAGCGTTGAATGTAATGTTCAGCTTGCGTGAAATCAAGGCAGGTAATCAATCGCACCTCTGCTCTTCGAATGTTCATCTAGAATCCAGAGAGTAAGAGGTATGGTTGGTTGTAAGACGCGAACGCAGGAGCCCTGTACTAGTATTGAGAGGTGGAGGAGTGGCACGTGCTGATGCGGCAGGCTGTAAACAGGTGTTTCTACACAGCTTAGCGCTTTAGCGCCTGTATTCGTAACCCCACTGACGCAGGTCGCCGGCGTTCATTGAAGTCAAGGTTTGCGCATGTGTGGGATGATTATTACCTAATATATAACTAATATAAGCCCTTCCATCAGACTCCGACGCTAGCGCTCAGGCGAGAATCAGAATTTAAATTCGGCCGGTCTGAGCCGACACAACGGCACCCTCAGCGGAGTTTAGAACCTCACAGTGTTTCGAACGGCCATGCCACCAACGCGCCCGCTGCCGCCGCCCAACATCCACCATTAGATTGGAATATTGCATGTTCATGCTCTATCCACCCATTCACCTTGCCTGCCCAGGACCTTTCTTGCCCATCAAGGCCTCGCCCACTGCCTGCCTGGTGATCACAACTGTGATATCTTCATTGCAACAAGTAGATGTTGTCTTTTTTGCCAGCTTCTCTCAGTGTCCATCGGCAATTGGCGTTCTTGATTGTGCATAATGACAAAATGATGCATCAAACACATAGCTACTGTATAAGTAGGTCTGTGCTTTTAAAAGGCCTCCGGCGTCCATGGAAGTCAGATATAGTGAGCAGGTGCGAGAACAGTCTAGGCGAGTTTTATACTCCGCTTGGAGGTGCCATGGGCCCGTCGAGTCCCAGACTTTGGCCTAGACTTCGCCTCAAACCGGCCATTTCAGAGGCGTCCTCGAGAGAACGATAGACAGCATCCACATTCTACACCATCGGCATGGTCTTCAATACTCAGTGCATGAGGCCGACGTTATCAAGTTTACTACACCAACCCCGATAACGGTGAATTGGATGAATAGAAGCAAGGAAATCTGGCAGCACGCCTTTTGAATCCAAACATTGTCAAGCCCACTGCTGTTGTGTAAGAAACAACGACGACTGAGTTCATCTTGATGATTGAGAAACCCACGCTTGTAAAGAAACATGTGCAGCTGCTCATTTGACATCGTCATACAACACCATCACAGCAGAGGTAAGAGAATAATTCTATTTATTAAAAGTCCAAAAAATGACGACCCAAATTATCATCGATCGCCTGTGCTGTCAGGTGTAATCTTCGGCAAAAAATAGGTTGAAATCTTCACGCATAAGTATACCTACACTTTCGCATTCCTGTACTGCGCTGGAGCCCCCCACTGTAGTCTAACACGCAAATATTGGGCCACCCAGGTGAGTGCAAGAAGGACAGGAACCTCTACCAACGGCCCAATGGTCGCTGCCAATGCCTGATCTGACCCCACTCCATACACAGAGATTGCTACTGCAATTGCAAGCTCCTACGCAATCCACTTGCTTAGTGCATCATTCAATGAAGCGACCTGGAGATACGCACGAAATTGTTGCTTCCGGCAGTAAAAGCTTGCACCACTGCCAGCTCATACGAGAAATTACCACCATCCGTGTTCCATTTGCGAAATTCTCGGCGAGCGAGAAAGAACACAAGCGCAAAGGCTGACGTCCACATGATAATAAAATATAGGATCATTGGTACGAATACCCGGAAAACAGGACCGAGATTCTGCACGATGTGATGTCCTTGGTATGCAAACATAACGATGATGGTGTACAGGAGACCGATGAAGGAGAGAGGGGAAAATCGTGGTGCAAAAGTCGTGTCAAAGAATTCCTTCGACTTCAGTCGAATGACTGTGAAGCGTGTGACGACACCAGCAAGGAGAGGAATTCCAAGGTACTGTCGAATCGTTAACATAATAATCATTCTGATACTCAGGAAACTCACGATGAGAACTGAGATCGCCACCGAACCGTATGCAAGATGAACACCCTGCTCGGTGTGTCCAATGACATTCACAAACAAGACCGCGTAGGGTGAGTAGAGGATGATTTGGAGCACCGAGTTAACGACGACGAGAATCGCGCAGTATTCACTATCCCCGCCGGCTAACTGATTCCACACCATGACCATGGCAATGCAACGAGCGAGCCCGACGAGGATCACACCTGTCCTGTACGTCGGGAGGTCGGGGAGCGTAGCCCATGCAACACCGAGCATAATAAGGGGGCCAATGATCCAGTTCAGAATCATGCTGATTCCCATATGCATCCACAAACGTCTCGACAACAATATTCGCGAAAGGGCTTCATATTTGACCTTGGTAAGAATAGGCCACATCATAACAATGAGCCCTATTGCAATCGCTGTAATTTTGTGAGCATGATCCATAACGTGCTGAATATAAGCACTTACGGACGGAGACACTGTAGAATTTGACGGTGTCGAACGCTTGCTGCACACCAGGTACGAACTCGCCTATGACTACCCCGACGATCATGCATACCAATATAGCCGGGGTGAGCAAGCGGTCTAGTATACTGAGCTTCTGAAATAGAGCTATACTGTTGTTAAAAGAGGGGCAGGATGGTGTGCCAATAAAGTTACTGTACCTTGGGGTGCTGCTGGATCATGATGGCTGAGAGAATCGACTGGCCTCAAGGGTTGCTCGTTTAATTTCTTGACGGAGTTATTATCCTTTTCCATGCTGGTTGAAGTAAGAAGGGTTGAAGATACATGAGAGAGAGACCTGACCAACTTTTGAGCGTTCTCGATTTTGAATATCATTTGAATATCGGCTCTACTGACGGACTTCAATTTTTTCCTTTTGAAAATCACGAGGACAGCTTATGCCAAATTACACAAGTCTAATTGGTCGATACGTTGAGATTTCTTTTGCCTCACCTCCTACCTATATTAATGGAAACGTTCTGCACCAAAAGGTTCAGTAGAAATTCTCGTGAGACGACTTTCTAATGATTTTGATTTCCTTGTGACTTGAAAAGTGTGTGGGAAAATCCTACATGGGACTCGGCTGCGGAAATCCCGTGGCAGTGGCATCTATCAAAGAGGTACATCGTTCGAGAACAAGTCCATTCACGTTGTGATTGTGATCGTAGGGAGAAACCGTTCTTGATTTGGGATCTGGTGCTGGCGTCGATGTCCTCCTTGCAGCCCAGAAAGTCGGTCCCAAGGGACAGGCCATCGGTATGGACATGTCGACAGTGAGTTTTGTTCGAGTCGCGCCTTCACACAATGATAATCAGAGCAGGATATGATCGATCGAGCGCGTAAGAACGCTTTTAAACAAGGGTATAGGCCACCTCAGGTGGTCTTCATCCAGACGAAGCTGACACAGCCCCTACCTCTGGAAACCGCCTCCGTAGATTGCATCTTGTCCAACTGTGTTATCAATTTGCTTCCTGATGCGGGAAAGGCAGCCCTCTTGAAAGAGTGTTATAGGATTCTCAAACCTGGTGGACGTCTCGTGGTTGACGATGTAAGCCTCTTACGCAGCACGATCGGTCCCGGTGATTCTGAATTTTGAGTGTAGATCATCGCGAAGAAGCTGCTTCCGGATGCCATCCGATCCGACCTTTCGGCCTACATTGGATGCATATCCGGGGCGCTTCAGTTGGAGCAATACAAAGCTCTTATGAAGCTTGCTGGGTTCATAGGTGAGTTCTAGTGTATGTAGTAAATGCCTGTGGCCGATCGTATATCATATAGATGCGTTGTTTGTTGAGACCAGCGGAGATCTCGAGGCCTATAAATCCGCTGGACCCACATGCGGTGGCATACCTTCATCTAGCCCCTCGCCTAGATGTTGTGCGGCCACCACTAGCATTCTCCCTCAGACTACCATCGGGAACCTCAACGAATTGGCTGGTAGGAAGCTAATCATACTCAAACGAAAATATCAAAATCTAATTCACAAAAGCTTCATACCAGATATACGCAAGGAAAGTCTCCTCAGATAATGGAGCTGCGGAAAAATATCCTCTAGCACTTGTTCGCTGGTGGGATGCATATCCGAAAGACCATTTAACTTCCGATGAAGTTGCAAGTTTGCTTCGCGACCCCGATCGTTCAGATTATGCTATTATTGACGTTCGAGAGAATGACCGCGTTGTAAGTCGAAGACAGTGCGTTGGTAGGCTGACTGATGTTAAATGACTACAGGGCGGTCATATTCTGAGGAGCATTCAGTGGCGAGCAGACACATTTGCTGGTTCACTAGACAAGTTTTACGACGAGTACGGCAAGACAAAACAGGTGATTTTTTACTGTGGGAGCTCCAAAGGACGGGGATCTCGATGTGCTGCTTGGTGAGTGTACCTCTGCGGTGTCTGTCTTGTTAAGAGCAAGTCCAGGTATCAAGATTATCTAAATGGCAAAGGTAATACGGAGTCGAAAGCTTGTGTTCTAGAAGGCGGATACTATGGATGGAGATATCCTGATCTAGTGGATGGAGCAAGCAGTCTGTGAAAGGCTATTATAACACATGTACGGAATACAGGGTTTCAGTACTGAAGTAAAGTAAGGCATTCTCTGCAGATAGCATCTCGGTCTAAGAGTATATGGGAACGTTCTGACGCTACGAGTCATTTATACGACATGTGAATGTGACCTGAATTATGAACTCGTATTCGGTTCTGCAAAACGGAATGCCGATCAATGACACAACCGCGTATCACGTATGAGTAACAGCAACGTTGACTCGCCACTGACTATTGAAGATAAGGAAAAACTTGAAGATCAACTCAAAGTTATCTCCGAGCATCCCGGAGGCGCGATACCACCGAACATAAGCCCAGCGCTTTGAAAATGTGTGCTGGCAGATGGGAATTTGGAATTGTAACATAAAGAAACTTCCATTTCGAGATAACGCGATCGACCTCGAGGGAATGGGTCCGACGTGGTGACTCAACACTAGGTTCATCGAGTCAGATTCTAACAATCATTACCGTGATAAGCCAACTGACCTTTTTAAAATATCCTGATTCAGGCATTCCTCGTGCTGTGACTTCTTACAGGGGATGACTGCACCAACAGTTCACCCGATCCTGCCTCAGGGCTGCATATTGCATATAAGATATGCGCGAGACAGGATAATCAATTCGTCGGATGGCACGACAGATGACTTTATCAATCACCTAATCTGATTGTCTGCCATACGGCATGTAGGTGCTAATAAATCGTACGAACCAAGATTACCGAACAATCAGGCCATCTGTGATTAATCTCTTTTTGAGCGCGAGAGTGTGTGCAGGAGTGCTAGGTGGCGGGCCGATCGCAAGATGATGGATGGTATGGGATGAAACCACCGAAAAGCCACGGAACAGGTGTAATCCACAACCATTTTGGATAAAGCGTCGGTGCAACCCGAACATCGTTTGATCTACAATGATTGTCAAAATATGTTTCTCGTTGAAGGGTTTGAGTTTCCGGAAAAAGGACCAAATTAGATCTTCATGACACGTTTTACGTCCGCGAAGGTGCACTCGATACGGCAAGTGAAGGTGCGTTAGCAAAACTCTCGTGAACGACACGTCAAATAATGCAGTCACCAGACCGTATGTGATGATGAGAATAAGGGAAATGACGTTTCGCGGGAATGCTAAGTGTTAGCGGTATGAAGGGCGCTCTCTGTGCTTCAATAATTCTCCGAACTAGAGAAGATGAAGTCAGCGTACTTTCCATATGGATTTCCCATGCCAACGTGCCAAGCGGAAGAAGACTAGTCGAAAGAACCCCAAAGGGAGGAGCATCCAGCCTGATCCAGGCGATAGCTCAGGGAGTCCACCAACACGTATGATTGCAAGAATTATGCAGGTTCCATGACCGGGTTGGGAGTAAGAGCAGGCGGCCCGGTTTTGGAGCAGTACTGCCAATAAGCCTGCAGGGAAGGTTGAATATTCTTGCAGTGCGTGCATGCAGTGAGGCAAGCCGCATTTTTCCACTGTTTTCGCAGGGGCCACGAGGCAGTTTTTGAGAGCTGCAACTGAAGCCAGCTGACAGAATACCGGAGCTAACCATGAGCCATGTGTCTGATCGGTGTCCTCACTAAATTGATGCGGCTAAAGTTCTCTCTTCCTCGACACGGAAAGTTCGAACCCAATTAACGTCTTGGTCTTATAAATTTCGTTTGTATTTCGTCCTAGAATTTTTTGATAATAAAATCAGGGCTTCACGTTAGTGCTTATGTCTTCAATTGCGTGGTTTGTGGATAACAGTACCCTGTCTTGCATAAGAAGGCCGCGTCGGCGGCGTGTGCAGGTCGAGCGTTCACGGTTAGTCGTGGGGTTAGCGAATGGTTTATCAGGACGCTGGTCACACAATTATAGGTGGGAACAAGAATCAATTAAAACACCCATCTTCGCATCTCTTGCCAATCCCGGAATAAAGCACACTGACAGCGTGCTTGTCAGCAAGTACTAGACGCTCTAGGTCCGTCTCTTAGTTCCCACTAACAATTCATCAGAAAGCTTTACTCTTTGTCCTTTTTCAGCACCATCATTAGCTTTACTAGCGATATGCCTGCAATTCGTGCACATGATATTTACCCTAACGATGTCGAAGATGACGGTGAGTTTTCCTTTGCAGTCATGTTCAACCGTCCATATGCTCATGTTAATGAATGCAGATGGGATGCCCCCACTCGTCGACAATCCAAACACATCAATGTCATACACGTTTTTCACTGATATGACACCCATTACTGCTTTCAGCGCTGATCCCACTGCTCTCTGCGAGAATGCATGGGACCACTCAACGTCCACATCTCTTGTCGAGTTCACAGACTCGCCTGACTGTCCTACAACCCAAATCGCTGATCGTGTCTCTCATGGCAAGAAACGGGACGCTTCCTACATCCCTCGCCCACCCAACGCTTTCATCCTCTTCAGATCATCCTTTATTCGGAGCCAACAAGTTCCGGAGAAGGTGGAGGGGAATCATAGCACCCTGTCGAAGATTATTGGTCTGTCCGTAGTCAACGGATCTATTCGTTACTAATGCATTTACATATAGGCAAATACTGGAAGACTCTTCCTCGCGAGGAAAGAGAAGTCTGGGAGGCCAAGGCACTCGTTGCCCAGGCAGAACATAGAAAGCGCTATCCAGACTGGCGTTTTAGACCTGGGGCTAACGCGCTTGCGAAGCTCAAGGTCAAGGATGGTCCCGGAATAGCCAACAGAAAACGAAGCACCAGTACCAAGAAAGGCCGCGGAAATGCCGAATCAAAGAAGAAAAATAAGAGTAAAGATGAAAGGTGTTCGATGATTGCGGATCTTCTGGTGGAAGGCAAGACAGGCGCTGAACTGGAAAGTGCGCTTAGAAATTGGGAGAATGGAATTAGTAAGGAAGTTGAGGTGGGTAAAGGTGCTGTTGGCTTGCAAGGTGAACCCAATCATGAGGGAGGCGATCAAGGCAATTGGAGCGAAGCTTTCCCGACCACCAATCACTTTCAGATGGAGTCGGTCCAATTCTTGCCAGACCTCTACGATCCCGGTCTCGGTACACAGGTAAACACCGATGGTCTCGATCATCTCGCCACGAGTCAACCTCGCTGCAAGACTCCACATGACGATCGATTCAAAGTACCTCTCACTGCGATGTTCAGGCGTTCTCTGTCCGCACCTGCGAGGCGCTTCGCATCTCCCGCGGATGTTCTAGGCCACAGCGGCAATAGCTCCCTGACTGATGTCTTTTCCGATACTGCAAGTTCTCCTCCCAGCGTTTGTACCCCTTCCGTCTTTCCCTCAGAGCAATATGAAGATCCATCAGTCGCCGTGTACGGCGATTCTATGGGTCACCTGTCGCCTCTTGTTCTGCCGTCAGGACTAGGCGATGATTCTCCTGCACGTTGGAATGACGTGAGTCCTGTCGCACTTCTCTTCTTCATTGTCTGTGCTAATTTTATATCTTTGGCAGCCATACAATCTCCTCGGAGCTCAATCGCCCGTTGGATCATTATCAGACTGCCCTGCCCTGTCATACGGACACAGTCCCTCCGTGTCGCCAGTCGATGTGAGCTTTGGGAATTATACGTTCCCTTCGCCAACGCTGGCGGCACTTACTGCGACAAAGCCCGAGAATATCTCTGCTGGTCTTGACTACCCCATCTCATATGATAACCAGTGTTATTCCTCTTACTCTGCGCTCAAGGGGTGGTCAGATGGTCAATGCGCATCTTTTGATACCTCTCCAGAAGGTTTTGTGCCGCAGGTTTTTGTTAATCAATACGCCAGCGCACCGGCAATATACGAATGGTCCCCTCTCGATGATACCATACGTGCTGGTCATGCACCCCAGCTCCATAACACGTTCGAAAGCAACTACAACGATTTCAGATTCTGAAGCCCAGTCCTCCCCTGAACTTATGTATAACCCCTTCGTGCGCCACCTTTCTCCTTTATAGACTTTTTATGATAATGCGGAACTGAAACTGGAATGTACCAGTGATTCGACTTTGAATGATTTTACCCTATGCATGTGTTTTACCCTCTCCATAAATGATCTTCTCCTTGTATTGACTATTATCTTTATGCTTTCATTCATCCCGATGTTTTGTACTATGCGATTGTCTTATTTATGCGTGTTGTTTGCTTTGAAGTGGTGTCTACGATACTAGTAATGTGTTACGTATTGCTGTCAATGTTATGTGCCCTGGCATCTGCCTGGGGAAAAATGTACAACCTGTCTCGAGGCGTAAGATCTGCCACATACTTAGCTCCTGACAACCGCAACTTAGTGACGGTGATCCTATTTCCTCAAAGCCATGAACGTTGGACTGTCCATGTCAGTCCTCTTCTTCAGTCTGGGTTCGCATACGGAGTGTGGGGCTCTTACGGCTGGATCTTAATCGTTATTTTTAGCAAGGGAATCGGAAGCAAACTATAAACCACATGTATCACATGCCATCACGCCACAACGTATAGCTCCGGCTTTTAATTTGAGGGCGTCCTTGACAATGAAACTTCATGTCTCCACTCCCTGACTACCATACAGAAATTTTAATCCAAGGTCAGATAACGGTCTTTACCGTGCTGGTACGTACGCCTTGGAAACCATCCTCTTCCAGGAGCTTGTTCAAACTTTGATAGCTATCTTTACAAACATGTGAGTTCTTACCGGATAAGCTTTGAAGTCAGACTGTTGCCTTGCTACGGAGAGAATGTTGAGCCGCAATTAGCTTGGCGCTTGCCGTCGGGCCGCTGGCTGGGCGTGATGTGGTGTGATGCCATGCAAAATTGATGAAACAGGTATCATGCAGTGGCATCAAATATGATAGTGGATTAGAAAAAAATGGAAGTTTGTCTGCGTGTGTAGGTGCGAGTCCATTGATGCTGTAGACTTGTTCGACTCGGAGTCTCGGACCTCGAAGAGAAACGCTAAAATTGTAGAACGCCACAAGAGTGACAATATCTAGACGTGTTCTTCGGCAGGCTCCGAACCGACATAGTGCCGGCATACTCATGGAAAACGCCACATACCACGATGAATCCTCCTTATCGATTATCTATCGAGCAGAAAACAAAGGTCCAGACACCAGGAACAGTCTGATGGAAACGACAAAACAGTATGTGGTTACACGGTTTGAGTTCACTGTTGTATACAATCAGTTCCCTTCCGTGGTCAGATTCCTGAACGTTAACGAACCTTAGTTATCCTTGAAGGAACTGCTGAATGATGGACTGCGATACGTCCGATCCTGGCGACGTTTCATAATTTTCGCCTTCTTTATCATAATAGCATTTTGGGAATACATACAAGAATGAAGCAGCTCAGTACGTCGCGCAGCTCGTCACAACAGAGCTGTCAGTGATAGAGGGAGATTTAAGCACTGAGACCTTGGCCCACATGTAATGTCAGAAACAATTTTTCACATAATGAAAGAAAGTTCACGATTTTTCTGGCATTCACTATCGTCAACCGAGCCATTTAGCGAAGCGTCGACATTGATGGCTACTAGGAAAGCAAAGCTTGAAGTCCGTGCTAACCAGGAGATAAAGGTGTTCGTCAAAAACATCGATATCTGTGCCAATACCTGTAGGTTACTTAGCACGATGTAAACCTCAACAACAAACTCTCGTACGGTCAACTAATACTGCATCAAGACATACATACCGCACTTGCCACATTGCTAGAAATGAGACCATGACTGTGGAAAGAAATGATACGGATCTCTAAAACAACAGATAAAAGAACTGCACGCGTCTCAGGGTGCACGATAGTTGGTGACTCACTGTTTTGACCACCCCATCCAGTTCTCGGGCACTTCTTTGGCGCGCCTATATTTAACTTGTGCGTGAAATCAGCCCAAAATTATTTAGAGATTGACGAGAACAACATACACCCGATTCCAAAGTTGTAGATGCGACACGAGTGGGGGTAGGCTTCAGAGTGGGTGATCCTTGACCATTGTTATTAGATGTTGTGAGTTCAGTCAAACCTACAGTCAGTGCCAAATACCCCAGGATTGATATTGACGGAGTGACCGGACTACGAGGAAACATCCTTCGTGCAGCACCAGGATTTGCACTTGGAAGAGGCTTTTCTAGCACCGATTGAGAACATAATCGAGGCTGCTTCACAGCATAACGTTGAAACCAACCGGAGGGCGAGAAAGTCGCGGAAATGGAAAAGACCTCTTTGAATGGTGATTGATGGACATCGATGGACTAGCAAAAGACACCAACAATTCAAAGAGATAAAAAAAGAACTATACACAACAAAAATCGTATGTATTTAGCGATGCTGCAACATTAATGGCCGTTGGCATTAGGGGATGCACGGCAGAGAAAAGCACCAAATGAGTCCAAAATGGGAGAGGTCGTGACTAGTGACTGCTGGATTCGGCGTGGCAGGTACGAGTAGTGATGCTGTGTACCTCGAGGCAGCAGCAGGCTAAGTTTGCGATGACGATTGGTGGGCTTGATTGTGATTGGCATTGCTGCTGCATTCGTCATGTTCCGGCCGTCGAGCAACAAACAATGCCTAGATAGAAACCACCGAATCACAGTAAGGAAATCTGTACCTGTGTCACGTACTGCAGCAATGGCAACGTGAAAAAGGCCGCGACGAGAAGAGTTGATCGGTCTTTTGGGTTTCTGAGTTCGGTCATGTGGGAGTGAGCGCTAAAAGTGACGAAAGTGACTGAGGAGCTTGGACTTGCCAAAGAGCGCAGCGGCAATGTGCGGGGACTTTTGTGCGTAGCAACTTTGCTATAGCCGCAGAGACTCGGGCTCAGTGTGTGCTGAGATGGGAGCAGTGCCTCTTCGAAATTTATACCATTGCATACTGTGTAATGCTTTGCCGGACAGATTCCAAGGATGAACATTGTTTTCGAAGGGTTTGACACCATTTGCGAACATTATGTAGATCGTATGTTGTAGTTGCCACAAATACCGTCAAGCTGGATTTGAATGCGGATGCGCGACTCCCTTCGGTTAAAGCGGTTTGACCATCCAGAGCACATGTCAATCTTTTCAAATTGAGTTCGGTGCTCTGCTCTCGTTTCACGCACACTGGGGAGAACGAAGATGTCAAGGAGACCGTCTCTGCCAAGTATCATCGGCGGCTCTGTCATCACTACTGCCAGGAGGGCATATCTGAAATGGCCGGTCAGAGACAAAATATGGGACATCGGCGACGGCAGGCCCATCGGCACCTCCAAGCGGAGTATGAATGTTCCAAGGAAGAGCGGGCAAGGAAATAGGCGGGCAAGGCTGGGCAAGGAGAGTGGCGGGCAGCGTTTAGGCGGAGCATGAACATGCGGATGTGAGGCGGCGGCGAGCGCGTTGGCGGGATTGATTGTCATTGACATGGCCGTTCGAAACATCGAGCGGAGTTTAAACTCCGTTCGGAGTGCCGATGTCCCAGTGATAGGTACACACGTGGCTAGTACACTTTTCCCGACGACTGCAGCTAGCGCTTAACCCTCCTGATTTGTCACTTACTGTAGAGAACGTCGGAATCATCAAGTCACCCATTCAAGGATCCTCACAACGCATCAGTCAGGCGTATAATTGGACCGTTGCAACGGAACAACATCCTCCAACATTTTTCCAGTTTCTGGATGCTCATTTGGCAACACGATCATCAACAATTTCACAGCACGAAGCTGCCGCTACATTCCATTACGCCAGAACACCCCCCGTGGATGCAGCGTCATGTGCCCTCTGCTGTGACAATCTACCACACGCAGTGGAACTCTTGGAACAATGGTCGCTAGCCTCTTGACTCCATTCGAAGACCTCAAGTCAGCCAATCCGCTACTGGTACACAATTATTTAGAGACGGGCAAGTGCGTTTCCAATACTGTCCAGAGTTCTGAAAGCATCGCCGACAGATCTGCTGCTGACAGGGCAGCAACCAAGTATAGGAGACTTGCAAGGCAATGGGAAGCTGCGGTAGCTGAGATACGTGATCTTCGGGGGTTCTCGCACCTTCATACGAAGTCCTGCAAGCGGCAGCACGCCAGGGCCCTGCCATCATCTTCATTGCCAGTGAACACTCGCGCAGTGCCATGATCGTCCTGAGGTCAGGAGACCCCTATCATGTTCCCTCGCCGTCTGTCACTCTCACAGATCTGAATAATCTCAAGGATCACTTTTTCTTCTTCTTTTCTTTGATACACGACTCGGACGAACCCGACGGAGTCGAGGACGGATCTAACAGTACTTTGCGGACATTATGGGACGATATCATGCTACCCATCAACACACTTGAGCATGTTCTCAAACAAAGCGCCGCTCTCGAATCTGGCTGTGTCCAACTATAGCTTTCATGTTCATTCCTTTCCGTGCAGCCAACCTTTTTCAACCAATCCGTTACTGCTCCACGTCGTAGAGAACTTTCCTTACGTGATTCATGACAATTATGCCACTATCGCCCGGGCACATTTCATTCGCGTTCAGACATCTGATCGGAAAGACTGCTTACATGACATGCTACGAGTGCATGCAAGTGCCGTTGAGTGTGTCAACAATCTCATTGTGTTTATACTTTTAAAAACGCTTCTGCGCCATCTCACGCATCAGATTATGTCTGTTTTTTCAAATCCTTTTCGTGATCGTAGCGCTTGAATCAGTCAGTTCGAATATCTTTCGGCGAGTGGCAACGATACAAACCAAGCCAAGCAGCGCCGCTGAGGTTACGAAGGTAAAGCTGGTCGTAGTGATTAGGATGGTCCTATCCATATCTTATTATCATTGGATGATAAGAAGGGCGCCATAACTGAATGGCAACAACAGATGAGCCCGGAGTCGCTGAGACACAGCCTGTGTGCATGTTGTGCTCAAATGTCCCAGCTGGAGAATTTGGTACTCGTCGACGTTCAGAAGGTACCGTTGTTTCCTTTGCCATGACTGTTTGCCTGAGCGCACTGTATCCCAAAGGTTTACAAGACGATCCTGGTGTAAACCAGATTTATGTTTATGTCGATCCTATTGCTCAGCCTTAGCATCTAAATCGCTATGACAGTTCTCTAGCCAACTTTCAATATCATGGGCACGAGAGACTTCCCATGTCAATCTGAGTCCGTGCAGCTTTTTCAGAAGCCTCGGTTTACGATTTGATGTTGATGTCCAGATTTAACAGCATAGAATGAGTTGTTCGTATTTAAGAGGTTCAATTCACTGCCACTGTTCCTACTACTCAGATAATATAGGGACGGGACTACTTGCCGAAGGTCAGTACTCGGTTCTGCCGATTGTGTAACCGGAAGAACCGGCAAAACTCCATGCTTATCATGATGCTAGACTATTATGTGTACGATATCAAGGATAACATCCACGTTGCCCGTCATCGATTCATTCGCCATTGATGTAATCATGGCACAACCTCGACCTCATCTAGAGTGGTCTGGTATGTTTCCTTGTTCGACCTGATCAAACTTGGCAAAGTCAAAACCATTTCCCTCGAGCACTTCAACTTGTTAATGCTCTGGAGTTATCAGTCTTCAACTCTTCGAGAGCCGCAAATTCAGCAACAACGTCTACTACAGGCAAGATACTCCGAGTCTCTGAACCGGCAAGAAGGGTTAACTACACTATATATGTAACTCGGGCAAGTCAGGCGAATTGTTTTGCAGCTGACGAGGTTTTCGAGGTCTTGTCCGATTGCGCTCATAAGTCGTGCCGCACGTACCTTTGGGGAGCCGAATTAACTTAATAGTTCACGGTGACTATGTTACCCGTGCAGAACCCTACTTGTCGAAGGGTCAGTTCTGCCGGCTGTGTAACCGGCAGAACCAGTAAAACTTTAGGCTCAAACATTAAGATTCCTAATGATAAGATATTCACGTCCGCGTCATCCTCGCCATTATGTAATTCAAAACAACCTTCTCCGAGTCGACCTGATCCGATCAAACTTGTCAGAGTCCTCAGTCGAAAGCATTTCCCTCGAGCACTTCAACTTATGCTCTGGACTTCTTTGAGAGCCGCAAATTCAGAAATAACGTCGCCAGGCGAGATACTCTCTGGACCAGCAAGAAGATTAACCACTATCATTTAATTATTAGGGACGCTCAAAGTTGGGGGCGCTCAGGTCGCCCACGCCTACGACCCCCCTTGGCTTACAACACCATCTCGTTTTGTACATATCCGTATTATGTAAGCTACGTTTTAGGTAGACCAAAGGGGTCATAGGCGTGGGCGGTAGGCGTGAGCGACCTGAGCGCCGCCAACTTTGAGCGTCTCGGGCAAATTATTTTGCAGCTGACGAGGTTTTTTTAAAATTTATTGTCCGTTGGGGTCGAAGACCCTATGTTGGACATAGCCCTGTTCGAGTGCGGGGGGCTTGCTCCCGGCTTTCTAATGTATATGTATGTAAATCTATCTTCGGATAAAGCTGACGAGGTTTTCGAGGTCTTGTCATTGCACTTATAGGTTATACGCCACATGTCGGACTTTTTGGGAGCCGAATTATGTAAAGTATTTCGGAAGACACTCGTCACTCCACTCCTCTTCGCGAGACTTCCTCGGCACCAACTTACTAGTGTAAGTACCAATCCAATCACGAACGCAACCTCGAGTTTTCAGCGAATTGTCACGGTCAGCCTACTCAATGTCAAGAAACTTTGATTCTAAAATTTATCCTTTTCGAACGCGCAGCCACTGTGGTCACCTGGTGTGCAACTCATGACATTAATTGATCTTTGCCACAGCAGTTGAGTAACGGTACTTCCGTTAGCCTATTCGCCACGCCCTCGAATTAACCGGAGATGGATAATATGTCAAGATCCCCGCTGTTCTTGAGGTCATTAAGCAGTGCATACATGCCAGCCTCACTAGTAATTACATTCTTATAATGGCTAGTCTGAAGTTGATCATAATTATATCAACAGAGCCGGCACATCCTGAGTTGTCCAAATAGTTCGCAGTCAACTTCCAATGCCGCTGCCAGTGGTCCAATTCTGCGTAATCGGAAGCTTCTTTCTCGTCCTCTACAAAGCCCTCATTTCGCTACTGCGACGACCAAATGGCATTGATCTCGATGGACCCAATGGTGCGAATTAGCCACTAGGTTCTTGAACTCGTACTCATCATCATTCGGTCTCCTCGTTTGACCTCCAACACAGGGGGCGTCATCAAATTATTTGAAGGTGGCATGGACTATTGTGTGAACCTTTCAGAGCAATATGGTGGGGCGGTGAGGCTCAACGGGCCATATGGCGTAAGTCTGTTCATGATGTACATCAGCGTGCTCCGAGTTGTCCTTGCGAATGCTCATTTCTTTAGGACACTGTCTATGTGTCCGACCCACGCGCATTGCATCACATTGTAGTCAAAGACCAGCACATATTTGAAGAGCTCGAAGACTTCATCGTGTTAGTTCCCTGCTACTTTTTTCGTACTGCATTGACTTGGAGCATCAAGGTCAAATAAACTCGTATTTGGCGAAGGCTTAATATCCACCGCTGGTGCGGCGCATTTTATCAAGGATCAATTATACTTCTTTTCACACTACGTACTTATCTCCAGGAGAGCAGCATCGCCGACAACGCAAGCTTATCAGCCCTGTGTTCTCAACGTCAAATATGCGACGAGTCCTCTCCACCGTACATCATATTGCTGACAGATTAGCATCCACCCTCACAGCTAAACTTCCTACTGATGGATGTACGTATCACTCTTACACTTTAGAAAAACCTCAGTTGATACCTGTGATGCAGCACATAACGAGATTGACGTCCTGCCATGGCTCTCCCGCTGCGCGCTCGACAGCATTTGCAATGGTGTCCTTGGGTACTCCTCCAATAGCCTCTCAGCAGCAGAAGATGATGCATACGCCGAAGCAGTCCGGTCGGTCGGGTATGTCCGCTCGATTTAATCACCTGTTCTTTTGAATCATAATAATACACTGCAGATTCTTGATTGGAAAGTTCTGCCTGCTACGACCATTCATGGTAATCGTCACGCATTATTGCTCGCCATACTGGGCAAGGAAAGTCCTTGATCTGATCACGGCGCCCTGGATCCCGACAAAGTTTATGAGAGACATCCGGGAGATGCGCCGCATCATAGAGACCATGGATTGTGTCAGTCGAAAAGTATTTGCAGAGAAAAAGGCGACAATGGAGGCCGATATGTTGTGCAGAGACGGTGATTCAATACTGTCGATGATGGACATCATGCGTGAGTTCCATGGACCAACATCCAGGGCATCATGACTCAGGCATGTATAGTCAAAGCTAATACCGCGTCATCCAATGTAACAAGGCTCACGGATGCTGAACTGTTGGGACAAATGAAGTAGGTTTCTAATCATGCGTGCGTTATAAACATCGTCTGATCTCATTACAGCGTTATGATATTTGCTGGCGTCGATACGACCACTTCTGCGATTGCCCGCTGTGTCTACTTACTTGCACAGCACCCTTGTGTTCAGGCAAGACTTAGGAGCGAAATCAGTGATGCCATGAAGTCCTCAAGATATCAGGAAGACGGTGACATCCCATCTTCTGAACTGCCCTACGATGTCCTCATGAGCCTCCCCTTCCTCGACGGGATCGTAAAGGAGACTTTCCGTCTCTACCCATCCCTCCCACTCATGGTCCGAACGTACGTCCATTTTTCTCTTATTAATCCTCACAAACATCTCACTTCGTGCACGGCATACGATACAGAGCGACCAAAGCAACCACCCTTCCTTTACACTTCCCCGTGCGCTCACGGTCTGGCGAGTCCACGTCCACTATCACAATCCCGAAAGGGACCCAAGTAATTATTTCCATCCTTGCTGCGAACCGCCATCAAGGGATGTGGGGTGCCGATGCAAATGAGTGGCGACCCGAGCGATGGTTGTCATCACTTCTGGCTGTTCCTCCAGACATGGACACCCCAGTCGGTAGAGAAGACGTCACATCCACGCCGAGATCCACGCCTGTTCTAGGCGTCAAGGATGGTGTGCATTTTCCTAGCGTGTACTCCAACATGTGAGTACCAACAATGCTTCCTGTTCCTACCGAGTTTGATAATTGGGCATACGTACACAGGATGACGTTTCTCGCTGGTAGCCGCTCCTGCATGTCAGTCCCTTTCTTCTCATGGTGTCCTTCTGACTAACCACCACAATCTGCGATTCCTAGTGGGTTCAAATTCGCTGAAATGCAAATGAGTACGTTCATACCTTTGTGTATGGGTGACAATCTGCGATCACAACTAACCCTCTCACCAGAACAAGTCCTCGCAACGCTTGTGCTGCGTCTGCACTTCTCGCTCCCGACGCAGCGGAATGCACAAGGCCACGTGAAGGAGATACAATGGAAGTTCAAGGGGTTTCATATCCCTGTTGTGAAAACCCCTGCTGGGGATGGCGTGACGCCCCAGGTGCCTCTGAATGTGCGGCTGGTGAGGACTGATGATTTTGCGTGGTAGGCTATGATAGAACAAGAGATGATTTTCGGTCGTTGCTTTTTATTGGTTATTCCACTACATTTTACACTACATTTGCACTATCTTTTTCCTCATTTCCTGCTGAAAATAAGCACAGCATGTCTCGACGGCTTTTGACACGGGACAATGACTATGAACAAAAGGATCAGTTCTGAGATTCAGAACTGTCCAAGAGAGCATGAGACCTTGGCAGTTAATAAAAGCAGCCGTTTTCAAGATTGTTGAGCAGTTGAACCTCGATGGATCGACGATGTAGAGCTCTTATCGGTATTCGTGCATTTCTCACCAATCCCTTTTCGACTGGGAGGTTGTGTTGTACGGCGCTCATGCAATTTATTTTGGGATCCGGTCAATGGGGAGGAATTAACAGATACACCGACAGATGATAGAGAACCTAACGACTTGTAGTACTGTACTAGACAGCTAGGATGTTCGAAAGCAATATCAAATAGATCTACACACCGATATGAATGAAAACAATTCTCTGCTCGAGCGGCACTTGCTGCTTCTTCACGGCAGCCGTAGCATAGTTTAGAGCCAAGGCTGCCTTTGTACAGTCCATGACGCCCTCCTTCGAATGCTCGAACATCTTCTCGTAGAAAGCTTTGACGACGTGTTTTGCGACAGCGTCGTCAACCGCCCACAGCGTGCCAATCACACTTTTGAAACCTGAAAAATGCAGACCAGCTGCAAGGTGGATGACCTCGTCGGGCGTCTCCTTATCACCAGCGGCGGTATGACACGCTGATAAGAATGCAAACTCAGCTTGTGGAGAGTTGTTCTCCATGATATCAAGCAGTGTGAGAGGTTTGTCTCTCATGGCGAAACGTGAATTGTAAGGCTGATCATGGTCCTGTTTGCCATGACATGCGAGATGCACCCAGGTGTTGCATCGCAAAGCTTCGAGTGCACCTGCCTGTGTGGCTTCGTCGCCAGAAAGATTGGTGAACTTGACATTGGGGGGAACACGTTTATGGACTTCGTCAAGCTCGCTGTCAATAGTGGCAAGCACCGTGCCCTGCCCTGCGCCTGGTTGACTTTGTCCGATGGCCACGAAAGTTGGCGCCGCGCGCGTCTTCATCCTCCGTCTTGCTCTGATCAAAGCCGAAAGTGTCGGCGTGTAAGAGCAGATATAGATATCTTCCAGACATTCCTCCGGTTCGGGGGGGTTTGCGTTCATCCGAAAAGGGTGAGCTGCATGGAGAGGGATACCAGTAAAGGCTGCTGTTGGACACAACCATATTCGAGACCGTTTCTGCAATTTCAGGACATCTCGGAGGATGTTAACAATGGGTAGCATAATCTCTTTCCATACAGCACGCAGCAAAACTCGCAAGTCCTTCCTCGGATCTTCTTGGCGCATACCAGCCGCGTGGCGTATCGCCTTGACGAAGTCATCTTTGAGCTTCTCCAGATCTGCAAGAGCGAGCCCCGGGAAGGCGACATGATGGAGCTCTCCTGCCGTAGGGACAATAACGGCACTGCACAAGTATTTACTCGCAATAAGAATGATGACTGGGCCCCGGCGTGCTGCCACTTGTAGTTCCTTGTACGAGGGGGAGAGCAGGAATCGCGAGAAACCCCGAAGGTTACGGATTTCAGCTACGACAGCATTCCACTGCTTCGTAAGCGTCCTGTACTCCTTCTCTGCCCCATCTACTGTAGCTTGGTCTGTACTGCCTGTAAAACCTTGAACGTCGGACAAGCGATTGCTAAGCTTCAAGAATTCTTGGGCTATGAGGGAATTCGTGGAGTTGAGGTCCTCAAGCGGAGTCCTGAGTCGGGAGGCCAGCGACCACTGTTGGCCACGGCCCTGTTACACGAGTTCGACCGCCTTGGATAGATTGTTACGGCGCACGGCACACGATGCCGCATCTGCAGGTAGTGACCTGGTATAATAAAAGGCAGCGGCAGCTTCGCGACGTGATATAGTAGTTGATCGTGTTGCCAAATGACCATCAAGAAGCTCGAAACACATTGCATAGGCCTCGAGCGCAGATTCATGACAATAATTCTCGGCTGTAACAACCCAGCTCGGAGCTGCTTGAATGCGCTGTGGAAAGCCTTGCGTTGGATGCCTTGATGCCAGACCAAAGTTATCCACTGCGAGTGACAGATCAGCAGCATTGCATAGAACATGGTAGCGACAAAGATAAGCCGTCTGCAGCTGCATATAGCTGAGACATTTTTCGGGATGCAGTGAAGGTAAAGCATTCAATGATCGTTGGCAAAGATGAATGGCCTCCTCGATATCTTTTTTGACCTGAGTTTGCTTGAAACGACAGCAGAGCGCCAAGCTCAAACTGCGAGTTCTACGGCGCTCTGGCTCCGGTAAAAGAAGGGACTCACGGAACAGCCCGATGGCCTCGTCAAGATCATCGCCGGTATGCACACTACGATATCTAACGACGAGCGCGCAGGCAATGTCATTGAGTGTGGTGTCCCGTCGTGGATGTCCAAGTGGTCGCAACATTAGTGTTTCACGATGGAGGTTGATTGCCCTGCTGACATCATTAATATCACTGATACCACTGCATTGTTGGAAGCGGTAGAGGATGGCACGTCCTAGGCTGCTCAGTGCTCTATCACGAGATTCATGTCCAACAGGGTGAAGGAGCAGCGCTTCTTCGTGCAAAGAGATGGCTTCATCGATGTCATGAGATTTTCCTTCGTGATTGAAGGGGCAGTCGCTGAGTGCCACAGCCAAGCTTCTCAAGTAGGTACCACGATCGGGATGTCCCTCAGGGCACAGAGAAACGGCGTCACGATGGAGTTGTATACTCTCGTTTATATCATCAATGCTGCCGCGTTGTTCGAAGCGTACTTCTAGCGCCTTCGGGCCGCAAGCCTAGTAAGGGCATCGAGACGGCATTGATGACCCAGTTGGCAGAGCTGAAGCACAATTCGTCGAAGGTGGATGCCTTCATCGGACACGTCTATTGGTAAATTGTTGCATTCGCGGATGACATGACCGATGCAATCGTCACCTATTACGATGCTCCAAAGGTATGTGCCCTCACGACAGAGAGCCTAGTGTCGTGGAAATAAAGGCGGCGCACCGAGGCTTACAAGACTCCAAGTCATTTTGCAGGTCGGATGTAAGACTCTTGAGTTAACTAACATTAATGAATCAGAGGATACGACACGTCGACAAGTGACGAACGGGCCAACGGCCTTCAACAATTTGGTGAGTCAATTTGAAAGAGGTGGGAATTCGGATCGGATGTCTGCCGCTACAGCAGTGCCGCCGCAATGTGACAGTTGCAACTTAAGCTTGAACTTTGAAGTACCCAGCGAGTGACAGTCACCCGTTGCCCTGGGTCATTTTTTGGATCCGTGAACTCGGGCACAGCTGCCAATATGTTATGGCTTGGACAGTTTCGGGGCATCGAACATCGGGGACTTCGGTGTAAGTGAGTATTAAGTAGCACTAATACTAGTACTAATAGGCACTGGCAAAGTTTGTTCCGGTCTTCCGAGACAGATTTAATAGGAATGGTTCAAATTGGCTTGTTCAATTGAACCGGGCGATCCACATGTACTATGGACCTTTCGTTGTGTACCGACCGCCACGGCGAGAACTGGCCGACACCAGGGCTACTCTAGCTTGTCGAATTGAACCGGGCGATCCACATGTACCTTTCGTCGTGTACCGACCGCCACGGCCTGCCACAAATACTGGATCTCACTGAGACCTGCCTAGCCCGACGGTTGCAGAGTGTGGCCCGTTGTCAGCGAATTATCTTCTGCGGGTCTTGACTAAGTCTATCATACTAATAGTCGAGGCACAGCTTGCTCGGTGTTCGTCCAAATCTGATCATAAATACACACGTTCATCCTCTGGCAGAGCCAAATGCATGGTCCCTCCAATCCGTATAGTTCTCTGTTAAGTGTACGCGTCCATCTCATCGGGAACATCTCATCCTCATCTCAAAGGCGGCCCACATCCTCGTCGGTCTCATCATCAGCATTTGTTGATCTACATCTATAACGGGGGACCATCACGGATTCCTGGGAAAGCATATTTGCTACCTCACACTCGAACTTAAAGAAGGGATGGAAATATCTAGTCTCCCATGTCGTCATAGTATACCTGTGGGACAGATGCCTGTGTCTCCGTCTGATGCACCATGCCCCCTGAAACAGGGCAGCTTCAATATGAGTACATTCATTTGTCTTTGTTGTCTTCAGAATTATGGATTCTGCTGACATCACAGGGTATTCCAGACTCGCTGTCTTCGGACCGATTCCCCTGAACTAATCATACCAGCTGGTGACTTATTGATTTGCCGCTTTTCTTTGACGTGCGGGGATCACAGTAACTGATGATCTTCTCTGGAACGCGAAGTCGTTCTAGGAACGCATATGTGCGTAGATCTTCGCAAAAAGCTTGAAATGGGACGTTGATTTTGATATACGAGTAACGAATTTAGCTATTTTGCTCTAGAAATGTGCTCACTTCAAGATTATACCGAGTTGTTTTTGAATGTTGCTGCAAGCTCCGTTTCGAGGGGTTCATAGGATTGCGTACGATTTAGCAACGACAATTGCGGCCTCCCCAGGATCAACCCTGAGCGCAGATATCTCGGCCCAGACATCTGAACCAGATCTGAACTTGCAAGCTGGTGCACGTCACGGAGTCACTGGTGCCTTGTCGGACTGAGTGATTTCCCGGTTGACACAACCATAGTGGTACGATCTATCACATCTGTTCCAGTCATGCACCTTCCGTCCTGCGCAAGCAACTATCCGCGTACTATGATCATGATCAAGTCAATACCCTCCCTACCGTGCCCATGTGGAGCTGATGCCGACAACTAGGCCCATGTCCGAACAGATGTCAGGTTCATCAGATGATGAGAACGTTGTGCTGTGCAGCCACCCGTGCCACCTGTGTACTGCTTCCCTTCACTTCCACCATTAAACTGACTGGACCTGTCAATTTCAGCAGGAACGTTCTGGGTTTTAATGTAGACTATGGTTTGCTAATTTTTATCGCATACGACGAACGTGCAACTGGTTCAAACGCGCGCAAAAACCACTTTCAACAAATTGGCAAACCCAATCGTCGCCAAAGCTAGCTGATGCTGATGCAGCCAATGCAATGCTCACTTCTGATTCTTTCCGAGGCTTATTGGATTACATAATGGTTAGCGTTCTGATCCCTAGTATGCACTATGTACCGCTAATATCCATCCAATAGAGCGGAAAAAGGATTGGGTTACGCGCGCGCCGAAAAAAAGTTTATCAGCTATATTTTTGAAACATAATCTACTGCTGATGGTGTCACGCACAGCGAAACCCCCATCTTTAGCATCCCCGCGATGTGATATCAGATTTTGGGATAAGGTTTGAAAATCGATACTTGCTGTGTGTCTCGATTTTAGAGCCGCGGTCCATTAGGACGAGCGGGCAGTGCCTGCATGGAACATGCACGCGGAGCATCATCAATAGATGATTCCGAAAATGAATTGTTTCACGATAGTGTCAAGCGCAGCGCGTGAGCACATTTCCTTGGTGATTTTGCGGTGTCTCTGAGGTCTTTTTGCTTGATATAGTTCCAAATATCATTCACACGGTGGTATCCTGATAACAAAGTATCATGTTTTGATTCAGTTACCTGCAAGTCACCTTCTATTATTTTCTCGTTATATCCCTTGACTCGACCTGTCACATTTATATTTATCTCTGACTGGGTGTTAAACATATTTCCTAGTGAATGACATATACATGTCAAGATATTGACATGATGAGACTGCGGCCCAACAACAACGTGCCATCACTTATCGCATCAACCAAGTGTCAGCACTTCAGCGGCCCTTGTAACAATGTAACAAAACTGTAGACAATGTATCCCCATCAGCGCCCATCGACAAGCACCGAAGATCTCTAATCGCGATCTCCATGAGGACCATGATGTTAATGTAAATCATCTTCGATCCGCCACCCTTCAACGTGTCCCATGATGAGCCACTTCACGCACATCCACCAACACGAGGCGAACATTCAAGGTTCAAAACGCTTAAGTTGTGTCATTTGTAGATGTATTCATCTCCGCAGCGATCGCTCGCAGCAGCTTATAATAAGTGCAAGATAGAGCAGGGTTGGAAATTTGGTGTCGGATATGAGTGTGTATGATATGCGTGGTTCTCTTTCCTGTGAGTAGGGAGCTTCGGGAACGTTCAACGAATCATGAAGAGACATGGGTATCAAAGGCGCTGCGGTGTTTTGTTGTGTTGATGATCATTATTCCGTCGAGATCTTTCTGAATCCGCAAAGTCCGTCAAGGCACGGGAGGGCGATTGTCACCGGGGCAGTACTGGCAACATGTCATTTTAAGTAAAAACAATGAATTATTTTAAGATCGGTATTCTAGTTATATTACCGCTAGCGCTAGAAGGCGCCAAACCATTGAAACTGGCTTTGATGTCGGGCGTATAAAATCATTGAGCGCGTAAAGAAGTTTCAACCGGGTGTCGGGCAAGACAAGGGCGGAGGAGCTGATGGAAAAAAAGATCGGAATTGCAAAGTGGGGTATCACAGCCTGAGAACGAAAGCGTAAAATTGCAAAGTGGGGCACCACAGCCCGAGGACGATAGCGTGCCTCTTCAAGGTCCCACGTCCTTGCCGATGAATCAGCACGGAACACTTTGGGTTCAAGGAATGAATCATAGGATGATCAATATTGTTGCTGCAGGGGCGAGGTATTACGGCGGGATAACGCCCACAAAAACTGTTAATCATAGATACTAGGAAGCACATGCATACATTTCAAAACAGCCAGCTGCGGCGCAAGCCGAGACCCAAGGAGTCGCTTTCAGGACAAAGAACCTAGGAAAGCGACGGCATCATAAATTAGTAAGAGTTGAAGAACAGGCCCGGAGGTGAATAATACTAGGAAGTCAATGAAATATGCCCGAATGTGGAGAGGCGAGCTATCAAAACCCACAGCCCTAGCGCACTACGAACTGGTGCGCTTTCCTATAACGTCAATGTTGCGTTAAATGGGAAATAATGAAAAGATAAACACAGAACGTGCCCAGGTGGAGATTGTTTTGTCCCGTAAAACTGTTTTCCACGCCCCGTTGCGATGTGCATTGTGCTCGAAGCGCGTACGGTACCTTTCGGTGCGTAGCCGTCCCCGACTCATTAAGACTCAGGGTTCGTAGAATGATTCCATTCGAAAATAGGCAGTGTGATAACAGTGAAAAAGCTTCTTGACTAACATAACATACGCAGCGCCACGTAGCCTGTGTCGTGGAGCCCGGAGGAGGCCGTACGAGACCGGTGCCTAGAAGCGAAAAGACTTACGTGATGTGGAGCGGGACAAGCGCTGTTCCCAAATTGACAAGTTTAATGCAGATAGAACCTCAATTGAGCCGACGGAGTAGTTGTTTTCATGGGACAATTTGAAGTGAAAGATATGGGGCCCCATCAGTTCCGATGAGAACAAGTATTCTCCTCGGGCAAGGGGGTTATGCCACCGTTATAGTGAAAGTGGAAGACCCCGCGTACATTTTTAGCGCTCACCATTACATTCCCCCGAGCGACGGGCTATGGGATGCCGATGCCGATGATATGTCCTTATCAGTGATTTGCTAGTAAATTTTTTGGCTCGTGATCAGATCAATTACGGAATTTTCCTAGTGAGGCGTCTACGATGTTGAGCGCTATACTGCGGAATGGCATGAAGAGGCGGAGCACAATAGTGCCACGTCGACTGGTTGCGCTCTTGAATGCTGTGGAACAAAAGTGAGCTGAGTACCAAATTTATCTTGGTCGATGGTGATTGAGATTCCCCAAGTGCCTTGGACTGCCTCATCGCGGGGGATCTGCTTGGGAACGATTGGCAACACTGGTGAAAGCTGTGCGATTATATCCTAACGTCAGTCATGTTGAGTGTATACAACAATTGACTCGAATCAGGGCACTTACCGCGGTGGCCAAGAAAAGGTTACGGTCACGGTCTTGTCGGTTACAAAAGGCAATGACTCGGGCAACGACGGAATAGGAAACTTAACCTTGTCACAAGATTATTCATCATGCGTGAGTCAACTATCGATGGGAGTTTACTGATCTAAAACATGACTTGCTGTAGATAACCTCAATCATCCAGCCGACGCAGTCGGGACGAAAGCGATGGAGCAGACAAGCGCTCCAAATAGATTGGGAAAGGACTTCGGCTGCCGTAAGAACGCGAACCGTAGGCTGTAAGCGGGCAACGAGCACATGACCCGCTTGGAAACGGCTGTGTTGTCTGAACCAGTCCATTTCCCAAGTGCTTAGTGCCTGGTTCGTTGTCTTTTTTCCCTCGAAATTCAAGTAACGCTTCAAGTCATCATTTCTGTCTCCTGTCGGTAGCGGGGCTATGCGTTAGCCCTTTCCTAACTGCGCCAAGGAACTATAACTATAAAAGTCGCGGCATGAATATGGATGCATTCGTTTTATCACCCATCTACAGTCCTACAGTTCTTTACACGGGCAACTACAGTCCGCATCAAGCGATACTAGAACTGACAAGCATCAGACCTCAATCACCTACCCCCACTACCACAGAAATCATCACTATGCCGGGCAGACACGTCCACTTCAACGAGGAAAACATCTTCTACTCTCCTGCTCCTTCAGAATCGAGCACCTCGCCGACTCTCTCAGAGTCGTCACTACCATCCTCAACTGGGCCAACTACGCCCCCTCAGCTGAGGGAGTTCATCCCCTTGGGCCCCGTTACTATCAACCCAATTCTTGCCTACCACCCCTTCGTTTTCCCCATCAACTATGACGTCTCATATCCGCCCAATACCGCCTCCGCTAACATTCGCGCCTCACCTTTCAACCTTGATTCCTACCGCCTCGCAGAGGCTGCCACCAGCCCACCCATTCCCGTTCTCTCGCTCCAAAACGACCTCCTCCCATGGCGCTGCGACATTCGCGCGTCGACATGCTTTTATGTCACCGTCGGGGACGTTCTCACTCAACTCTACAGCTTCCTCCGTACTCCGGGGTCGCGTGACGAGTTCAAAGCGGCTCCCAGTCAGAGCATCCGGGACGCCATATCAGCAGTATACCGCAAACGGTGTTCGCGCGCCTCCTCGGCTGAGGCGTACGCCGAAGAGCAGCGCAAGGGCTTGAAGCGGGTAGACTTCTTAATGGGGCGCACTACGTTCATGGGGCTATCCAGCACAAAATTGGGTCCAGAAGTGTGGGTGCTAAACCTACAATGAGCAATCGCCGCTATACTAGCAGGGAAGCGAGAACGGGGAGGGGTCAGCAGCAGAATCATTCATTATCCACATCCACATCCAACCACCACGCATATGACACGGACACATTCCAAAAAACAGATATCGACGACGGCCGGAGCTCAACTATAACTTTATCATATATAACAAAACTCTACTCGTCACCGTTTTTCTTATTGTTACACTTATATCCCATATACATTACGCACCCACACTTCGTCTTCGCAGTTTTTTTTTTCGGCAGGTTTTTATTGTTGTTGTAGAATTAGTGTACCCCGGCTTGGAGGCTCAATTTCTTGGTCGTCGCTCGTCGATATCCCTACGTTTGTTGTAATGTAGAGCCTCATCCATACTTGTCATAATATTGACGTTTTTCACAAGATATCCTTGGATACCTTTTCTTGTTAGTCTCGGTGAATGCCTTGATTCGGACAAGACCTTTCGCTAATCAAAACGGACCTCATGGAGCAAGACATTGTGAGAGAGAAAACAATCAAAATCGTGGGAATTCCTAGGGTCGGCACCGTCACCTCACCCCACTGGATTGTTCCGTCCGTATTCACTTGGCACTCACATCGTAGCAATTGATCATGATATCTGCTGCGGTATTACAACATAAATTTGCATAGTATCCAAACAGCGATCTCCAAGAAGATAGTCTCTATGCTCTGCCCATCAGCGCGCATCCCTCTCGAGCTTGGATCTGATGCCCAGGAGACGACCTAACAGAGCCTAACAGTAACTTTCCCATCGCACATATGATCGGCACGTGCCACTCGATCATACATTAGAACCTAAATTGGGATTAATCTCTTCATTATGTCCGATCCTTGCGTCCTCCGCGATATAGCTGTGGTGACCGCATACTTGCGTCATAGGCTCTGGGAGACAATATAGGAGGGTTGGAGATGTTTTTCTTTTCTTTCATGAACTATGACCACAGATAATACAAACACTACTACTAGTACTACGAAGAATGAAAGTGGGAGTGGAGGAGGGTTTGGGAGTAAGCTCAAGTACGTTCCGTGTCTTGATTTCATTATTCGAGTCGAGTCGTTGAATAAATCCGCAGAGGAGCCGCTCAAGTCATCCACGGTCATTCATACTCGCTTCAGAACCAATAACGCTTATAACCCTCCTTGATTTATTCAGGGTTCGGTGATAATATTCGAGGCTCAGCACTTGGAGCTGCCGATCGTGCTACGAGCTCTACAACTGGCGTGCAGAAGAATGATGACCTTGCTGCAAAGGGCCGTGCTGAGATTGCCGAGGGTATGGCAATGATGAAAGGTCATGCGCCCGCGGCTCAAGGTGCCCCTACCGAAACGACACCGGCTGGAACGGCACCCCCTGGAACGGCGCCTGCTGATCAAGGTACGACTGCGGAAGCTGGGACCGGAGCAGGTACTGGTACCACGACTGGGACTGGCGCAGGTACTGGAGCCGTAACTGGCGCCGCAGGTGGCGCCGCAGTTGGCGGTGCTGCTGCAGGGGTGACGGATCAAGATCGGCAACAGGGAACGGGTGACGAAAAATCAAGTGCAGTTGGGGGAAAGACTGAACCTGAGTCAACAGGTTAGTGTTTTTCCACTTTACTTCCACGGTTGACGGGATAATTAATTTTAATCAAGGTTCGGGTGCTGCTCAGACTGGTCGCGAGGCTGCTGTAGGCGCAGGGGCAGTACAGGGTCAAGCTGGGACTGGAGCAGGTACTGGCGCCACAACTCGGACTGGCGCAGATACTGGGGCCGTACCTGGGACCGCAACTGGGGGTGCTGCTGCAGGGGTGACGGATCAAGGTCGGCAACAGGGAACGGGTGATGAAAAATCAAGTGCAGGAAAGACTGTACCTGAGCCAACAGGTTAGTGTTTTTCAACTTTACTTCCCCGGTCGACGGGATAATTATTTTCAATCAAGGTCCGGGTGCTACTCAGACTGGTCATGAGGCTGCTACAGGCGCAGGGGCATTGCAGGGCCCTGGTGAGGCTGCTGCAGGTACAGGCGCAGCGCCCGAGCAGAAACAGCAATACCCGAGTGCTGTAAGTCAGCAAGAAGAGAAACACGACGATCGGAATGTCCCAGAGCGTTCACAGAGCGGCGATACCGGCCAGACTCCTGCGCAGGGGACCACAGAGGACCGCCCTCAGCAGAAGGCAGAAGTTTCACAGAAGGGTGTCCAGCAGGAAGGTCAACAGTCCAGATGGGTGGACCACGGAAAAGAGAGGATTCATTTCATGGGCATCTCGACGGACGACGAAGGAGGTGAACAACCGTCTCAGCAAATGACAGAAAAAACGCGTGAGGTCTCCCACGAAGGTACACAACAGGAAAACGGACAACAGGGCAACCAGTGAGCGCACGCGCCGCTCAAGAGGGAGGAAAGATACGTTTCCAGGATTTCCAGGGTTGCGGTATCTAATTGACAGTGAGATAAATTTGCGGCTTCCAAGCTTGGTTCTGGCTCAGTGACCCTGACGGTAAGAGTCATGAGAGTCTAGGTACCGCGATGTAAAAATGTAGTCTGTTAGGCTGTTCTTTAAACCATAATGCACTCGGGAATCCGGAACGTTGCTTATTCCGATTTCAAAATTAGAAACTCATTTGGAGATTAATCTGATAGCCTACTTGCCTTTTGTACTTGTGCGCTCACCGGTATTCCCAACATGTGGACTTATTGCGCCATTATCAGGCGCCTTCTTACATGATTTCCTGTTCCCTTCATTCCAGTAGCGGCATTGCGCCATTATCAGGCGCCCTTCATATACCCTGATATCCTGTGTCCACATCTCCCTCCTCATCTACAGGAATGTCTACTCGTTGGTGGTCGCGATCGAGCAAGAAGCAGGAAGAGGACCATACTTCTGAGCTCAGCGAAAAAGATCAGAGGATTCAAAAGGAACCAAACGATGATACTGACCTCAATCCTGGAGAACTGACTTTTGAAGAAGGTGTGGTTGCTCACTATTCCTTCAACTCGCTCGTCTGACACCATCCAGATACCGCTGGAGGCCTCGGTCGTCACCTTGGTGTAACCTCTTGCACTCTCCTTATCGTTGGACGAATCATCGGCACCGGTATATTCTCAACGCCGTCCTCCATCCTTTCCAGCGTGGGCTCAGTTGGCGCCTCCCTTATGCTCTGGGTCCTTGGTTTCTTGCTTAGCTTCTGTGGCCTTTTCATATGGCTCGAGTTCGGGACTATGTTCCCTCGTAGTGGTGGAGAGAAAGTATACCTTGAGGCCGTCTACAAAAAGCCCAAATACCTCGCCACCGTAGTCTTCGCTGCTAACGCTATATTACTTGGATTCACTGCAAGTGGCTGTATCGTGAGTCATCTCTTGTTTTCGATGGATATTCGGTGTTAAAACTTAACTGCTTCGTCAAGGTTTTTGCTAGCAAGTGTGTGCTTCGGATCTTGATGAAACGACCCGGCTGATATGATGTAGCATCTTGGTTGCTGCTAACCAAATCGCAGGTCAATGGAATGAACGCGGAATTGCACTTGGAGGTATGGTCTCCTACCTAACTGATATGTTACGGTCGTTTCATGGACTCTAGTCATCTTCTTCGTAACCCTTCTACACGGATTGACCCCAAAGACCGGCGTATTTATCATGAACGTATGCATGCTTTCATCTTTACACCATCATCATATTCAACATCTTCCTTTCAGTTGCTCTCGATATTCAAGATTGTAATTCTGGTGTTCGTCGTGGTTACAGGCTGGGTAGTCCTCTCGGGCAAGACACGCGTCACGGATCCGCACTATAATTTCAGAAACGCGTTCGCGGGGAGCTCCACGAGCAGTTATGAGGTGCGTTCAGTGATATTCTAAGATGTCCATATGTTGAGTGTAGTCTTCACAGTATGCTACCGCCACCTTCAAAGTCCTGAACGCATATGCGGGATGGTCTAACGTGAATTACGTGATGAACAACGTCCGTAATCCAGTGAGGACGCTCAAGATTGCAGGCCCGCTCGGTCTTGGTATATGCGCCGTTTTGTATTTGCTTGCAAATGTGGCTTATTTCGCGGCTGCAACCAAGGTAAGAACTTGTTTTGTGTGTGTACCACGAATGAAATACTGAATGGTATCGACAGACGGAGATCGACAAGTCTGGCGTTACTGTCGCTGCTTTGTTTTTCGGGAATGTCTTTGGTTCTACTGCGGAGCGTGCGCTATCGGTTTTCATTGCTCTCAGGTGAGTTCGACGTCTTGGATTTGAGGGTTTCCTGACTTATTGTCTTCATATCAGTGCTCTTGGAGTGAGTCCTATATATTTTATATCATGATCTCTGTCTGATGGTGGCCCGTAGAACGTCATCACTGTGGTAAGTTGAGGGATACTATTGAAATGTATTGGCACAAGAACTTTTCATCTAGACTTTTGCTGCGTCGCGAGTAAATCAAGGTCCGTCATACCAAACATCGTAGTCCTACATAGCTTATACTTCAATCACAGAGCTCGCAAAGGAAGGGATACCCTTACCATTCGGGAACAAATTCTGGGCTTCAAATTGGCCCACAGGAAAGTCCCCACTTCCGGGATTGATCATCCACTTGATACCATCTGTAAGTACTACAGTAGAATCTACATGATATCAATCTGAGATTGGTTTTCTAGATCATCGTCATCGTCGCTCCTCCCCCAAACATTGTTTACCCTTTCATTTTGGACGTCGAAGGATACCCACAGCAGATTATTAATTTATTTATTGTCATCGTACGTCTTTCAACTCTTTCTTGATTGTTTCTTACTTCTTGATGCCACCAGGGTCTGTTCTATCTGAGATGGAAGAAGCCAGATGCTGTTCGGCCATTCAAAGGTGAGCAAATATGTCACTCTCTTTCTGTGTGGTACCTTCATGCGTATGATGTAGTATGGTGGCCTCTCGCTGTATTCTTTTTGGCTGCTGCCGTCTTCCGTGAGTCACCCATCTATAGCTTCGACACTTTCTTTCCCTAACCAAACCTCTACACAGTCCTCGTCGCTCCGTTCCTGAGACCACCAGGCGGCATTGGCGACACCCCACCATTACCATATTACCTGTACGTTTCCTCCACTAGCGTGTCCCTTATCCTCATTCATCGTTTGTTCTATAGGTACTGCCTCGTTGGAATCGGGATCATGCTCGCAGGCGTGCTGTACTGGGCCGTATGGCGAATCGTTCTGCCCAAGCTATTTGGGTATGAGCTTGTACCGAGGAAGGAGAAGTTAGACGATGGGACTATTGTCGCTGTAGTGAGTGTTTGCGTTTTTCATTCTATGTTTGGTAATTTTGCTCACGAAACCTATTTTCAAGTTTTCGAATCAGAAGATCCAGCGATCTATGGACTGATTGGAAGTGCTAATAAGTTGGTCTGTTGTTGTTGTAGTGCTCGTTTGATGCACAATTTATTTATGCGGTATCATACTACGGTGTACTAGTCGAAGTCTAGATCAGATCCTCGGACATCTGTGCTTTCTACCCAGTGACTCTTCCTAAGCCTCTGCCGACCACATTTGCATTCTAATGATCCGGCCAGTCACCAATCCCGTTGAAAGTCTTGTTCCTCATGATATCTTCTGCTTGAATTGATGAATGCGATACATATTAATGCTGGTGGCACTGACATGTCGTGTGTAAATTTGACGGTCTTGAGATGCCGGCTTGCTGCACACCTGAACCTCTACTAAATGCAGTCCATAATGCTATATTAATACATCTGAAATGGACAATTATCCATAAATACCGATACATGGGAGACTCGGATGTTGACATACACCGACACCATCAAGTTCTAAAACGGTTTCTGCATCTGGAGTGACAGTAATCACACGAGCATTGATGAAATCCTCAGGGTAGTATGTTTTTGCCGCCCAAGATGAAGATGGAGACAGGAAGATCTTCAGCGCTGTCTTCTGGATCAAAATGTACTAGCACAAACCCTCAGGCAGAGCGATATAGCTGTCGTTTTTCCAGTAGCTTTTATTACTGTATTAATATCCAGATGCATTCTAAATACCAACCAATCTATGAAGGTACAGGTTGTCGCCATATAATAGTGCTGGAAGTCCAGCTTTGTCTGGCTCTAGAGTCAATGCTACAATCCGTGAGGTTGGGCTGGACTGAGCGTTAGCTCGGGGTGGGATGCACGCAGGTAGGAGGGCGGGAACCTGTTTACGAGTTTGATTGTGCGCAACACTCATACGATAAAATTGAATACATTTTAGTTTGCAAATGACCAATGACGAGATAATACGCAAAAGGAATGAATTACGACTAGTACTAAGGGAGTGGCGGGTGGGGTCAAAGAACGAAAGTAACGAGTGAGTGTGCGAGAGCTATGCCGAGCTCGTTGTTGACAATGGGTGGAAGAAAAACGAATGTGGGAGACTGCGCTGCCGGGAAGCTATGATACCCGGCACCTGGAATGAAAGGATGAAAAGCAAGAATGAGAGGTAGCGCTCGGATTAGAACGTGTGTCAGTGCTAGACGGTACGACGGGTTCACGGTGGCACCGAGCAGCTTGGTTATATATATCAGAAATGTGCATTCTCTTGAGCCTGCAAAGAACGAAATTAGCTTCAAGATTGCTACAAGAAATAAGCACCGCATAGCAGGTGCAGGCCTTACCAACATGAAAAGAAATCAACGACAGATTTGGCCATTTAAACCTGTCTACTCGACTCTAGTATATCTTTCAACGAGATGTTGCTCCTCTCGCACATTTGGCGGAAAAGCCCACCCTCGGTTTTGAAAAGATTGGATGGAGTATCAAATTCCTTTGATAGTGTGAGTATCGACCGATAAAAGGTGTTCAAATCACCCTACAGCAACAAGGCCGGCGTCAAGGACCAGAATCCGGTCATATGAAATGATAGTACGAAGTCGGTCTGAAGTATCATCGCGTCTCAGCATTTGACTGAGAGGACAACAGATAAAACGTACGGGCAATGCAAAGTAGCGTCCGATCCTGGAATTCCGTTTGGATAGTGTGCTGGATCTTACTATCAGTATCAAGATCGACAGAGGCCCTGGAAAAAATTCAACATCAGGCATCCAGGAGAAGAACACACGACTAACGTGGCCTCATCAAGCACAACGACTTTGCAGTCTTTCACCAGCGCACGAGCTAGACTGAGCAGAGATCTCTCCCCAACACTGAGGTTCGCTCCCTCGCTCTCAATGGTACTGTCAAGGTGGTGGCGGTTGGTGGGAGCTTGCTCGCTTCCGACGCCATCACTGGAAAATGACTGTTTCGAAGTGGTGCTGAAATCAAGCAGACAAGATCGACGCAGTGCATCCCATAGCTCCGTGTCACTGTATTGCGAGAATGGATCTAGGTTGGAGCGTATGGTCCCTGGTAATCATTTAGTGCTTCACATAAGAGCATGTAGAACAATGCTCACCGCTAAATAGAATGGGCTATCGGGTTCGTACGTTAGTCCCGAGGTAGATTGTATAGGAAAACTTTACAGACATCTTGTGGGATGATAGAAATCTTGGAACGGAGATCTTGGAGACCAATTGTAGATATATCGATACTAGAAGGGGTGAACCAACTAATATTAGTCACGAGCGACGATCCACGCACCCATCAATAGTAATTGAACCACCAGACATCTCAACAATCCGAAACAGTGCAAGCATCAACGAAGATTTGCCAGCACCAGTCCTGAGAAGACACCGCATTAGCATACATGTATAGATCCAACAGACCAGCTGACCTTCCAACAACGCCTATCTTTTCGCCTCCCCTAATCTTGATGGAGATACCTCTCAATACGTTGGGAAGGCCCGGCCTATATGCCATTTTAACGTGGCTGAATTCGATGGTGCCATGTTCAGGCCATTGCGCCGGGGGCTTTTGTTCTTCGAGTTCATACGGAGCCTCTTGAGGTATCGTGTCGCCTGCAACGTACTGTGCCACTGCGAGATGTAAGCGAGAGTTAAGGTAAGATATATTTGGTAGCTCACCTCGCTCCACTGCATTCATGTGATTCTGAGACAAACAAACATTCAATAGCCTGTAATATGGGATAGTACGGAAAGCCTTACCTCGACGTCTGCTGTTTGTCTGGTTAACAGGCCACACATTTGTGACAGCGAGGCTGTGACACAGAGGTTAGTCGTATATACTTTGGTAGCGAAATTGGGAAACCCACTGGTATACGACAGTACCAACCCTATCTGAGCGGCGTTTATCCCGGAGACGTCGATCACTACGAGAAGAGTGACCTATTGAGATCGTAGCATTGCGTAAGTATGAGGTGTCAGTCGTTGAGTAGACGCCTACAATGAAGATTAATATGGCTCCCATGAAGTCCAACCTTATTGCAAGCCATCTGAGGGAAGAAGGTAAACTAACAACTGCCAAGACGTGTATAAGGTTACTTGCCTCTGGTTCGTAACCACGAGGAATAGTGCTCTATCTTCCAAATCAATGTAGTATCTATTGGCAGCAATAAAACGTTTCATTTCTCCGTAGCTTCGGATTGTAGGAAGTCCTGTCAAGGTCTCCGAAAAGTGGGCATACAGAAGAGAGCGAAGCATTGAATCTGATGACCAATTTCAACGGAGGCTTTCCAAGTCAAAAATACAAGAACAAACCCAGGCGCTTGACTTCACGAGCACCAGCTCGATAAAAGGCAGTAAAGTAGCTGTAACCGAGAACGATGAAAAACATAGCAATAACTAGACAAGCATGAGTCATATGATTCAGACGGTAGATGATATCTATATACTGACCAAAGTACGGTTCAAGGACAGAAATGATGATAATAGAGCCCATCGCGCTGGACAGCGTAATGATAACTGGATTTCCAGTCAGTTTCCGTAAAACGTAGCGTGCGGCTAACGTACCCAATGTCAACGATTCTTGACGACGGATCAGCAATGTTTCACTATGCAGTGACAGATGACTCACGTGGTAGTTGATTGTCAATACCTGAGTGAAAGGTTTCAGCAAGTATAACATGCGTAAATAAGTCAATACTGACTGTCGATATCTTTTCCAAAGATACTTAGGATTCGGCCCATAGGCTATAGGTACACAATAAGCATCGGTTTTAATGCTTTCATACACGATCACTTACTGTAGTATCGAAAAAGGACATGGATGCATGAACGACGTTGCGTACGGACTTGTGGTGCAGACTTTGAGACACATAATAGGACATGAAATCCATTCCAGCACCACTGCAGCAAGTTATGTTGAGTGAGCGTGCCGCCATCTGCGATAGGAACTGACTTACAGCAAGAATGTGAAAAACGCTTGACCAGTCCCTAGACAGCCGTACAGCGTCTGATAGAACGAGTTTGGTCGGTTGAATTTGCTGCGCCAGGATTTAGAAGAGAAATAAAAAGTTAATAAAAAGACACTGACTTGGTCTCCCACCAAACTAGCGTATACGAGTTCAAGATCAGGCACCCCTGCATCGCAAGCATGATGAGAAGGAGTATGGGACCTGTTATCGAACCGCGTCCCGCAACAAAGTAGGTCCAGTACACTTTGAAACTGTTTCAATCAGGGGAAACATCTCAGACGAACTTGATCGCACCTTTCCAGGACACGGAGCCTGTCGACCGCTTCTCTTTGACGATCAAGCGACCTTCAAATTTACCACTGCCAGTAGCCTTCTTTTTGGCTCTTTTTGACTTCAACTTCACATCCTCGATGGTAATGCGTGTCTGCGGAGTGACTTCCTCTTCCTGGGTTTCATCTTCCCCCTCCGACGCATGGCCACCGAACTCTAGGTCGAAACGTGCAAAATCACCACCGCGAGAGACCAGATCCTCATAAGTTCCACTCTCCGTGATGATGCCGTTGTTCATGGTATAGATATAATCTACTTGAGAGAGGAAATGGATCGCATGCGTGACCAGAATGACAGTAACGCCACGATTTCGCAGCGCACCCACGATGGCATCTTGGAATAAGGACTTTCCAACATTAGCATCCACTGAAGGCGTTCTTCAGTATGATTGACATGATATAAATGACATAGCTCACCTGCCGAGAGCGGGTCATCAAATATAACGATTTCAGGTTCAAAGTACAGAGCACGAGCAATGTTGACCTGGGTGAAAGGTAAAGATCGATTCTTCACAGATACAAGCCACGAACTCACTCTCTGCTTCTGGCCTCCGCTGAGATTGATTCCCTTTTCGCCAATCTGAAATATAATATAAGCGGTGATATCGAGTTGGATTCACCCACGTACCTCAGTTAAATCTCCATCTGGGAGGAGTTGGAGGTCTGGAAGTAGACAAGCGGTCTCAATAATGCGCCAATATCTGTCCTCCTCGAACGGATGGCCAAAAGTAATATTATCACGCTAGGGTAAGATGTTAGATGTACTTGCCCTTGAAGTTAGGGCAGAAACCATGCAGACCAACGTAGCATTCTGAATCCACGCGGTCTGTGGACAATAACCAACGCGACCGCCAAACGAAACATGCCCAGAGACCTTCCTCATCTCACCTAACAGTCCTTGCAATAAACTGGACTGTTCATAGGTCAGTGGTCGCTTCGAGAATCTTATTCGACAAAATTACCTTGCCGCTCCCGACAGGCCCAACTACAGCAACAAGCTGACCTCGCGGAATGGTCATGGTCACATTCTTTACCTGAAAAATAGGTGTATCCTTTCCAAGAGCGGGCTTTTCCTTTGTCGTGTCCTCCTTCACACTTCTGTCCTTGCCCCTCGGCGGACCGCCGCCGTGTGCACCCTTCGAGCTGAAAGCCTCACCAGAATCCTTTATATACGACTCCCACTCAAATGTCGCGTCCTTTATCAGAAGCGCGGGTTCTTGATCCTTGTCAATCACGAGTGTATCTTCAGAAATAAGTTCCGCGCGGAACACGTGTGTGAGCCGCTGAATCGCGCTGGACGCATCGGGGATAGCCGATAGAGCGCGAGGCATGAACATCATTGGTTGCCGGAGAAGCTATTTATCTCTCGGGTAAGTGCGTATCTATGTCCGCCGCAAGAATCAATTTCACCTGGAATAAACTGAACGAACTGAATATGACAGCAATGTTGAAGTTGTGTGCTGTCAGGGTGTATGTGACGAAAGCTAGTGTGGCAGCGAGGACTGGCATCGAAGCCGCGAGGGCCAAGCTGTGTGAATTGAATTAGGAGGCGTTGCTATGCTATACACATTTGGACTTACTTCCCCGAAGTTACATGAAGAATCCTTCGAATACCATGCAGTTCCTTCTTTCGAAGGTCGAAGATTTCTAAGTAACATTCGTGAGTATCTTGTTGATATTCCTCGATATCGTGCTTACTTTGAAGGAAAGGAACTTCATATGTGAAGTATTTGACAACTCGTATAGCTCCTGTGTACTCTTTAGCATCATTGCATGTCCTAGCAGCTCCAAGGTTACGTACCGAGTACCTCTAGCAGAACTTTGGCTCGTTGATCAGTCCATTTCATCGATACTGAGCGAATACGGCGCTGCACTGCCATTAACCGCTGTTGAATCGGCATCATGAGGACAAATAGCGAGAAACCAGCGAGTGCAGACGGCCCGAGCTAGTTTCCAAGTTAGAACAAATCGAACTCTTTACAGTGTACGACAAACCTCAGTTAAAAGAATGATTAAACAAACTGTGACCTGAATAGGCGCGGTCCAGCCTTGAGGACAGTAAGTCATCTCTAAATCTGAATGTCAGAGATCCCATATACTGACCTGCATGCTAGTAACGAGGGACATGTTACAAGTCAGTTGACAGCACGAGTGCAACGCTTAAGTTCATAACTCACAAACCACTGCGCACACGCGTCAATCCTGCTCACGTCGGTAGAAATATGGTTAATAAGTGTGGCGTTGTTGAGTTTGATGCGCGCTTTGCCCGTGAGATTCACACCACGCTCGTAGATGCATGATATCAGCGCGGCTCTAGCCAGTACGCCTGTTGTCATTGAATGCCAAAAAAACTTGAAAACATTAGGTGAGCCGAGTGTAATTCATAAAGTCTTACAAACCTGGTGGGAGCAGACTCTGCACACCATAGTTAGCGCAAAGAGCCCAAGAGCCATGGCAATACCGCGGTCGACATTAGGGGCAGGTGTTCCTGCAATGGTCGCAGCGGAACGTTCCTGCGCAAAGATGATGATGTGCTGCGGGGAACATCAGAGGTTACTACGACCCAACACAAGTTGTTATTTACCCGAAGGACGATAGGAACCATGAGTTGTGCCGTGTCAGCGACGACCTGCCAAGTGATGTTGTACATTGAATATGAAAGCGATAATCTATGAAGAAAACCCATGCCTTGAATATACCTCCAATCCAGAACATACCACAAAAGACATCATTCAAAGCCCAAGTAAGGCTGGCCTCTTTCCGCCCCCCGCATTCTCGCCAATGGTTGTGAAACGCTGCATATCGCTCAGACAAAGTCGCGCCTTGTTTTTTATCATTCCTTGGAATTGCATGCATGGTCCAGACGATACGTTTGAAGAGAGATGGTTTGAGTTTTCCGTTCTTAAGTTGTGCATTCCAGTCGGCTGCTGCCTTGACACGCCGTTGCCATGCAGCTTCAAGTTTAGCGGCAAGGACGGTCGACTCTCGGGATGGGTCCATTTTGTATAGATCAGATGCTTGTAATGTGCGTTGATATCCGAGAATCTGGGTGTATGCGTTATAACAGTATACGCTTGATCAGGATTCAATGACTGACTATTATATCAGTGACCCAGGAGTAGGTGAGCCGAGAGAAAATAGAAGCATTGACCAAAGGCGTCAGCTGTAGGATACCATGTTATTAGAAGGGTCATTCAGAAAAGGAGCGTAGGTGGTTTACGCACCGCTGCATCCTCCAGAGACGAAGGCGCTGGAGGTGGTGGGTCCTTAGGTAACCTGCTCGCAGCTCGATGAACTTCGAAGGACGTTGTTTATAAAATAGCTTCACTTACCACAACTGCCAGCATTTATGACGAAAGTTGGTATACTCATTGCCGGTATCGAGCTGAAGGTTTAAAGGTTGAATGTTGGCTGCGTTGACCTCCTCGACCTTTTCCTTGTCCCCCCTCACGGATTCTTCTGACCGTTGGGAGTTCATAGTACGGAAGAAAGCGGGGACAGAAGATACTGCGCCAGGTGGATAGCAGCTCCGAGGAAGAATCGGAGCGCCATCGGCCTTCAAGTTATATTATAAATACACAATAAGTACTAGTATATGAAGATAAGCGTGAGTCTATTGACAATTTGAAGAAGCAACGTAGCATGTGTAGTGAAGTGACCTGTTACAATTTCAAATTAGATCACTTTCAGAATGACGTGACAGTGGGACCCGGTGAACTCCTTCACAAGCTGAGTATTTGTTCCTTCTCTACGCAGAATTTTGGGTAGAAGAAAAGATATGCGCAACCTGGGTGAAAAATGTGAGCTGTGAAGCATATGAAGGATGGGTGGGCCCAAACAGGTTACGTATCACGAGTGTACAGTATACGAGTCGAGTACGAGCTTCCTTTCAATGACTACGAGTGGTGGTGGGTGGTGCTCGTCTACGAAGTCCGAGCAGCATATACGTAAGTTAGCGCCCATATAAAAAGTCAACGGATATATACAAACTAGAAGTTCCAAATGCCGTTCTCACGGTGCGGCACCCTCAATAAGTATTTGCAATTTGCACTTGAATTTAAACTACAAATCTAAATTAAATATTGTGTCTGTCGTCGAGACAGGAATCTAGATCTCAACTGGGTTGCAAGCCTGCAGTGCGCTCGCTGCGAAATGCAGCAAACGTCTGCCGACAGCATCTTAGCTAGACTCTTCAGTAAGCTATCATATTCACGCTATTTCAACAGATTGCAGCGCCACCACGTCACTCAAAATTCAATATTCAATCTTCAGCCCCAGTGAAAATCGACAAGAATGAGGTAGATACGCGTAGATAGATGTCTAACCACAAATTGAGGTAAATACAAATCTAAGAAATTCGAGACAGCAAAACTCTAATTTTGTGCAAAACACAAAGAATCTTTGCAAAGGAAAAAAATGCAAACATTGTCAGACTTCGATCGCGTAGTTTGCAACTGTGCAACGAACTTTCGGCAAACTTTGTACAAACTTTGCATATGCAGACGTTTAGCCATGTATGTGTGTTATATTTATTACGAGTCAGTGCACTGGTTGAACCATGTGCATCTTCTCATCCGCTCACCATGTCAAAGTTTGTCCCCGCCACGACCGTCCGGCTAAGGCTTGATACAATCATTCCCTCGCGTTTCAAGTTACTACTAAGCCAGGCTGCCCGCAACTATATCTCTTGCAGACTACAACATGACAACCACGAGCCCACTGGCAGAGCGGCGAGCAGTTGATTTATTCACTGTGACTGCCATTTCTAGTACCCCGGACGAACTTGCTGGAATCTCAACCTACATATCTGATCCTCCCGCTCCCACATAGAAAGTGATTCTCTTCCCGGCAGCGTGTGGGGCCCGCTTTAGATGGCCAACTAACACAATCATGGCACTCAACTGGACACTTATGCGACTTCCATGCAGCTTTTGGATTCTTACATGTCTAAGACGGCTTCAGTATCGTCTCGTCACACTATCACGAAGGAGTTCCCAAGTACACTTGCCGTTGATGCTGCATCGTGTGCTCTTCGTAGTGGTGATGTCCGTCATGCTATCGAGATGTACAACCATGGTGCTAATTCAAGATGTATCGTGCCATTCGAGCGCCATGCTCCAGTTCATGATGAAGAGATTCATAGATCTCAGCTCCCGCCTCGATAATCCTCCAAAGCTTTGAGAGAGTTGTGGGAAGTCGTCGTTTGCCTGGGCCCCTGAGCTGGAATTAGTGTGAAGACGTTTGCCCCCTCCCCACTGTTTCCTTCTCCAAGATAACGAGCGTTGATGCCACCAAATCGAGAGCATTGCGCGCATTGCGAGACAATACTTGGCTCCATCTCGCGTGTCACAGGACACAAGAATTTGACGAACCCTTTAAGTCGGCCTTTCTCATGCGCGACGAGCCGCTTTCGCTCAACTCGATGTCACACAGAGGCTCTGTCTTGGCAAGAATTTGCATTTCTTTCTGCCTGTGAAACCTGTCTACCAGTATCAAGGAGGTACGTGCCACGTCAGCGAAAACCTCCCGCGCTAATGCAGTACACTAGGAATACAAACGAAAGGCCACGGCGCAGGTGAGTGTCATCGTGCTTACTGGTTCTACAGGCCACTGTACTAACTGGGTTCTTCTACTACTACAGATCAGCTCTTCTTCGATGCTCCAAGGCAAGGACAGTGGGAATGAGCGCGATGACTAGCGGCGGGACCCCGGTGTGTGTGCATGATAGCATTGGCGTCGGGATAGCGGGCAGGGCGGAGGCGGGCATGGGCGCAGCGATACCACTACCTAACCATAGCGATACCTATAGATACATCATTCAATGGCATTAGATACCTCCCAAATGGAACATTTTCAGCGCATATATGCATCTAAAAGTGATCTAAAGCCAACGAGAATCGTATCGAAGCGCTAAATGTTCGTTTCGATCTCTATCTTTTTTCGTCTCGAAAAGTCTCATTTGTCAAAACACGTCAAACGGTATCGATATTTTTCATAGGTATTATCTTTTTAGCTATCTATCTACGTGTATCTACCTAAATATTGTCGATTCTCACTGGGGCTACGCATTCCATCCAGCGCAGAGATCGAGCAATGTACGATTGAGCTTTGTCACTGGGTACACTGTTTGTTCAGTCAAGGTGGAAAGCCGTCGATAGATGGGTAGTCATTGCCGTTGTCGCGATCGTCAAGTACGTTTGAATTGTGGGAAAATATGACAGCTGAAGCCCAGTGAGAATCGACAATATTTAGGTAGATACACGTAGATAGATAGCTAAAAAGATAATACCTATGAAAAATATCGATACCGTTTGACGTGTTTTGACAAATGAGACTTTTCGAGACGAAAAAAGATAGAGATCGAAACGAACATTTAGCGCTTCGATACGATTCTCGTTGGCTTTAGATCACTTTTAGATGCATATATGCGCTGAAAATGTTCCATTTGGGAGGTATCTAATGCCATTGAATGATGTATCTATAGGTATCGCTATGGTTAGGTAGTGGTATCGCTGCGCCCATGCCCGCCTCCGCCCTGCCCGCTATCCCGACGCCAATGCTATCATGCACACACACCGGGGTCCCGCCGCTAGTCATCGCGCTCATTCCCACTGTCCTTGCCTTGGAGCATCGAAGAAGAGCTGATCTGTAGTAGTAGAAGAACCCAGTTAGTACAGTGGCCTGTAGAACCAGTAAGCACGATGACACTCACCTGCGCCGTGGCCTTTCGTTTGTATTCCTAGTGTACTGCATTAGCGCGGGAGGTTTTCGCTGACGTGGCACGTACCTCCTTGATACTGGTAGACAGGTTTCACAGGCAGAAAGAAATGCAAATTCTTGCCAAGACAGAGCCTCTGTGTGACATCGAGTTGAGCGAAAGCGGCTCGTCGCGCATGAGAAAGGCCGACTTAAAGGGTTCGTCAAATTCTTGTGTCCTGTGACACGCGAGATGGAGCCAAGTATTGTCTCGCAATGCGCGCAATGCTCTCGATTTGGTGGCATCAACGCTCGTTATCTTGGAGAAGGAAACAGTGGGGAGGGGGCAAACGTCTTCACACTAATTCCAGCTCAGGGGCCCAGGCAAACGACGACTTCCCACAACTCTCTCAAAGCTTTGGAGGATTATCGAGGCGGGAGCTGAGATCTATGAATCTCTTCATCATGAACTGGAGCATGGCGCTCGAATGGCACGATACATCTTGAATTAGCACCATGGTTGTACATCTCGATAGCATGACGGACATCACCACTACGAAGAGCACACGATGCAGCATCAACGGCAAGTGTACTTGGGAACTCCTTCGTGATAGTGTGACGAGACGATACTGAAGCCGTCTTAGACATGTAAGAATCCAAAAGCTGCATGGAAGTCGCATAAGTGTCCAGTTGAGTGCCATGATTGTGTTAGTTGGCCATCTAAAGCGGGCCCCACACGCTGCCGGGAAGAGAATCACTTTCTATGTGGGAGCGGGAGGATCAGATATGTAGGTTGAGATTCCAGCAAGTTCGTCCGGGGTACTAGAAATGGCAGTCACAGTGAATAAATCAACTGCTCGCCGCTCTGCCAGTGGGCTCGTGGTTGTCATGTTGTAGTCTGCAAGAGATATAGTTGCGGGCAGCCTGGCTTAGTAGTAACTTGAAACGCGAGGGAATGATTGTATCAAGCCTTAGCCGGACGGTCGTGGCGGGGACAAACTTTGACATGGTGAGCGGATGAGAAGATGCACATGGTTCAACCAGTGCACTGACTCGTAATAAATATAACACACATACATGGCTAAACGTCTGCATATGCAAAGTTTGTACAAAGTTTGCCGAAAGTTCGTTGCACAGTTGCAAACTACGCGATCGAAGTCTGACAATGTTTGCATTTTTTTCCTTTGCAAAGATTCTTTGTGTTTTGCACAAAATTAGAGTTTTGCTGTCTCGAATTTCTTAGATTTGTATTTACCTCAATTTGTGGTTAGACATCTATCTACGCGTATCTACCTCATTCTTGTCGATTTTCACTGGGGCGTAGCGACGGAGCATGCAAACGCAAATGCTAATTATGAGCAGGTGCGTTCGTGCGTTTTATACTTTGTCCAAGCATGTTTAATCTGATGAACTCATCATACTCCGATACTCGTGAGTCCTGCACCCATACATCTAGCCATCTCATTCAACCCCCACAGTGGCCGGTCAAGCATCCGCGACCGCCTCTGCAGCATGCTCCAACCAGGCAACCCCATCTAGGTTCATGGCCTAGTCCCGTTCATGGTTAAAAGTGCAATGTATGCCAATACTGTGAGTAGCGTAGGTTGGGAGAGTGGAGGATGTGCAAATCCTTTTTGAACGATGACGGCAAGAGTACTGGTACGAACAACACTTGGTCAAGTGCTCCGCCACCTGGAGTACGCAAGACCCGGTGTGAATATTTTGAATTGTGGTTGAACCTGGTTTGAACGCGAACTGGACTTGGGCCGCACTACTCATTTTCATTGACATCCTCAGTAGTACTGCTATGACTGTCCTCACTGCTGTTGCTGTCACTTTCGTCATCTGGACGATCAGAATCGAGAACGAAACACCACCCTCAAGCCCGCACCTCAGCGATGCAATTTGCATGGACCCACCCACTACAATTCCGTAATGAGATAGTATGACTTGGCACCAACTCGACACCCCCCTTCTGTTCGTAGACTTACTCGGTTCCCACCCGCTCCATTCCTCCATCGGATCTCAAAGCAAATGAGGCATAACTCCCTTGGCAGAGGTCAAGACCTCAGTCACTGCTCGTCAAGCACATCTTCTGGTCATTGATAAGTAAGGATCCGATTTTGACTTTATTTATAACCCACTGTCAATCACTCGTTAACGCTACTTCGTTCAGGTTTTTCAACAAGTCGCCGTACGGAAAGTCACGCTGTACCATATAGTTCGGCAACAAGATATACCTCGTCGTGGTCTAGTTTCTGTCCAAGTCTTTGACAAACTGGTTTTTGACAATATGGGTGAACTCGGTCTAGGCTATACCGCCAAAGTCGGTCTTATACCGCCGAGCTCGATCAAATACCGCGATGTGGAGCGCAAATCTCTGCATATGGAAATCTAGTGCCAAGCCACTGCTACACCTTACTCTCGTTGGCAAGCTCACACTAGCTATAGTATCCGTCGTGGCCACCATCTGTTATTATTCTTGCAGACGGTGTTGATAATGGGATTGGGGTAGAGAATTCAATTGTATTGTACCGAGCGTTTCTGCATAACTACCCAATGTGATTTCCTGGCCAATCAAGTATGTAACATGAGCAATTGTCTGTATGATGGACGCAAGAATTTGTATTTCTTTTTGGGAGAACCTCTGCGCTACTAATCACACGAGTCATTTTATAAAAAGTGACTTGTATTATAACTCGGCGACCAATCGCACATTATTACCATGACGAATTTCAACGATTGCATCTAGCATTGAGTCATTGACTCAATGGGTTTCGCAAACTTCTGTCATACGTTTAGCCGAGAGAGTCCGTCATGTTCGACTTCTCTTTTTTTCAACCCCGAACGCTGGAATCATTCAGGCTGCGCGGTCGGGCAAAGACAGACCTTCCCCACTACGAAAGCCTCGCTTGTCAAGTGTTGAAATACATCACTTAGCCTTTTCACCCAAAGTCTAGTCTGCAAGTCCCCCGCATTCCTTTCATCATCCTGCAAGCGTGCTCGTCACGTCATCCTCTTCTCTGACTAAGTTCACTTGGTTCGGCAAATTTGAAACATCTACCTGCAGGGCCATCATTTAAAGCAGCTTTTTAGGAAACCATGTCCTCGGTGCGCCGATTTAAAAATTACAAACCCAATTAGAAATCATTACAACAGCCTAATCCATTCGACTTGTCTTCTGTACGGTATAGTGCCTCACCACTGGTCCACGGCATCATAGTGTTCACCACATGTGAACCTATTGCGCAATTTTCGAGCACCTTAACTCAAGATGGTGATAGTATCTACTCAAATTTCGTGGAGACGCCGACGGCGAGGATTTAGCCAGCAAAAAAGACCCTGTTGCGAGAACACACCATCACATTAGGAGGCGTTATGTGCTGCTATGTATGTAGTAAGATTTATTTATTTCCTATTCTTTCTCTTCCTCGATCCCCTGATTTTGAAATTAGGAATCTAATTGGAGGTCACCACTGGTCCATATCATGGTGTTTACAACATGTGCACTTATTGCGCATATATCGAGCACCCTTAAAGTATCTGCCTTCAAGGCGCTGATATCTCGTGTTCATATTTCCCTCCTCATCTATAGGAATGTCTACTACCTGGTGGTCGCGGTTAAGCAAGAAACAGGAACAGGACCGTGCTTTTGAGTCACAGTCCAGCGAAAAGGATCAGAGGATTCAAAAGGAACCAGACGACGATCCTGACCTTAGTCCTGGAGAACTGACCTTTGAAGAATGTGAGGTTGCTAGCTATTCTTTCAACTTGCTCATCTGACGTCATTCAGATACCGCTGGAGGCCTCGGTCGTCACCTTGGTGTGACTTCTTGCACTCTCCTTATCGTTGGACGGATCATCGGCACTGGTATATTCTCAACACCATCCTCTATCCTCTCCAGCGTGGGGTCAGTTGGCGCCTCCCTCGCGCTCTGGGTCCTCGGGTTCTTGCTTAGCTTCTGTGGCCTCTTCATATGGCTCGAGTTCGGCACCATGTTCCCTCGCAGTGGTGGAGAGAAAGTATACCTTGAGGCCGTCTACAAAAAGCCCAAGTACCTCGCCACCGCAGTATTTGCTGTCAACTCTATATTACTTGGATTCACTCCAAGCAGTTGTATTGTCAGTGATATCTTGTTTCAGATAGATCTTCGGTGTTAAAACTTAACTGCTTATTTAAGGTTTTTGCCAGCCAGTGCGCATTTTGGATCTTAATGAAATGGCTCGGCTGATATGATGTAGCCTCTTGGTTGCCGCTGATCAAACTGTGGATCGCTGGAATGAACGTGCTATTGCACTTGGGGGTATGATCTCCTACACAAACTGACATGTTGCGGTCATTTACATGGCCTTTAGTCATCTTCTTCGTAGTTCTTCTACACGGATTGGCTCCAAAGACCGGCGTGCTGATAATGGACGTATGAAACTTTCATTTTTACACCATCATATTCAACTTGACCTTCCTTTTAGCTGCTTTCGATATTCAAGATCGCAATTCTGATGTTCGTCGTGATCACAGGTTGGGTAGTTCTCTCTGGAAAAACCAGCGTCGCGGACCCGCACTATAATTTCAGAAACGCGTTCGCGGGGAGCTCCACGAGCAGCAACGACGTGCATTCAACGATATTCCTAGATGTCCATCTACTGACTATAGTCTTCACAGTATGCTACCGCCACCTTCAAAGTCCTGATCTCATACGGGGGATGGTCTAGCGTGAACTACGTGATGAACAACGTCCGTGATCCAGTGAGGACGCTCAAGATCGCAGGCCCGCTCGGTCTTGGTATATGCGCCGTTTTGTACTTGCTTGCAAATGTAGCTTACTTCGCGGCTGCAACCAAGGTAGGAACTTGTTTTGTGTATGCATCACGAACGACATACTGAATGATATCAACAGACGGAGATCGATGAGTCTGGTGTTGCTGTTGCCTCTTTGTTTTTCGGGAATGTCTTTGGTCCTGCTGCGGAGCGTGCGCTGGCGATTTTCATTGCTCTCAGGTGAGCTCGACATCCTGGCTTCGAGGGTTTCCTGATTTATTGTTATCATGACAGTGCTCTTGGAGTGAGTCTTATATATTTTATATCATGATCTCTGTCTGATGATGGGCCATAGAACGTTGTTACTGTGGTAAGCTGAGAGATACTATTGAATGTATTGGCACATGAACTTTTCGTCTAGACTTTTGCTGCGGCACGAGTAAACCAGGGTCTGTCATACCAAACATCGTAGTCCTACATAGCTTATACTTATACTTCGATCTCAGAGCTCGCAAAGGAGGGGATACCCTTACCATTCGGAAACAAATTCTGGGCTTCAAATTGGCCCACGGGGAAGTCCCCGCTTCCGGGATTGATCATCCACTTGATACCTTCTGTAAGTGCTACCATGGAACTGCATGATATCCATGATATTGATTTTAGAATGATTTTCTAGGCAATCACTATCATTGGGCCTCCCCCAAACATCGCTTTCCCCTTTATTTTGGATATCGAAGGATACCCACAACAGATTATTAATTTATTCATTGTCATCGTACGTGTTTCAACTTTTTCTTGATTGTTTCTTACTTCTTGATGCCGCCAGGGCCTGTTCTATCTGAGATGGAAGAAGCCAGATGCTGTTCGGCCATTCAAAGGTGAGAAAATATGTCACTCTTTCTGTTTGGTACATTAATGCATATGATGTAGTATGGTGGCCTCTCGCCGTATTCTTCTTGGCTGCTTCTACCTTCCGTGAGTCGGCCATCTGCAGCTTCAACACTTTCTTTCTCTAACCAAACCTGTACACAGTCCTCATCGCTCCCTTCCTGAGACCAGCCAATGGCGTTGGCGACACCCCACCACTACCATATTACCTGTACGCTTCCTTCACCAGCGCTTCCCTCATTCTTATTCCTCACTTATTCTCTAGGTACTGCCTGGTCGGGATCTCTATCATATTAGCAGGCGGACTGTACTGGGTTGTATGGCGAATCGTTCTTCCCAAGGTATTTGGGTATTCGCTCGTACCGCGGAAGGAGACGTTGGACGATGGGACTGTTGTCACTGTGGTGAGTGTTTGCGTTTTTTATTCTATGTTTGGTGGTTTTGCTCACGGAACTTACTTCCAAGTTTTCGAATAAAAAAATCGACTGATTCGGGGATTGATTGAAAGTGCTGATAAGTTGAAGTCGGTCTGTTGTTGGTGTGGTGTTCATGTAATGCACGGTTAAAGTATGCGGTATCATACTACCGTATACTAGTACAAGACGCAGATAGGTCGCTCAAATGTCGAAGCACGTATGATTCCAGGAGCCATTGCGGCTTACCAGCTTCACAAGCAGCAAGAGAGGGGCCTGCATCCACTTGATGCCATGACCATGCCTTGCATCACCATGGTTGGGACCTGCCCCATCTTCTACTTGGTGCCCGTCACCAAAGCGTTGAGCGATGCAGTCATTTCCTGTCAATATCCGTCAGCTAGGACTGAGGTGTTGAAATGCGAGGTCGCCAGTGACTATAAAAGTGGTATGGAGGCACAGGGTCGTCGCCTTGCAGTATTATGTTGCATTCAAATCCCTTGCGAGAAGCCACTGGGAGAAGTGTATTCGTTAACAGAGCCTTTGGAAAACCTGCTTTTTAGTAATTATGGTGGTTTCAAATTTGGGCATGATAAAATTCAAGTTTGCAGTTTATTCCAAAGTCTATCATGATCGTGCAAAACTGTTGCACGTGCGCACAGCTTGATCGATCTGATCGACGCAACAAACATTACTATATCGCATAAAGACCGAGTCCAACTTAGCCATCATGCATGATCATTAGCGCTCACAAGCACTCTCGGCGTCAACGCTCGTGGCAAGCACGTGTTCATCATGGTCGTAGCCGCCCAACCGACTTGCTGTGTACCACACTGCTCTGTCTGTGCACTTCAGACCCTTTCCAATTCCGCTAGCTTTACTTGGGATCTAATATAGGTATAATTTCATGTCACAAGCATCACTGCATCAGGCACCGACGACACCGAGGATCAGCTCACTCACAACGATGAGCAGCCTCCCCCGCAAATTGACGCAATAGGACCCATCGAAGAGTAAGTTGCAGCTTCCTGGAATCTGTCACCCGTCTAACAGCAAGACAGGGAGAAGTCAAATATTGAACCTTTAGCGGAGTTGCCATCAGGGATGTAAGTGTCTTTCTTCCCTGATGGGCGTCTGCCATTCCTTGACTCACCAGAACTGCAGCTCGAACGCTGGGCCTTCACAGCCGTCAGGACCTTCTCCAGTACAAGGAAGCACATCCAATATTCCACCAATCGGCGATTCAGCTCCGTGAGTTCTTGTCAACAATGACGTCAAACATGCTCCTGAATTGTCTCAGCGAGGAGGGAAAGGTCGTGGCGGACAAGGACCAGCCAACTTTAAGCGAATTGTAAGCGAAAAACAAGTCAAGCGATCGCAACTGACGATACTGTACACTCAGAGCAAATGTCATGAAGCAAGTATTGGACATTCTCCAGGACTCCACGATTGCGTCGAAGATTGGAAAGGACAAACGGTCTCGTTTCTGGGGGGCGTATAAACGAGTCGCAGAGGAACATGATGGCGAGTTCCTTGAGCGATACACTACTGACATGGACATTGTCTTGATCTTCGTAAGTTTAGCGTTCTGATCTTCGGCGCATCGAGACTGAGGTTTGATCAGTCTGGTCTTTTCTCCGCTGTCAGCACAGGTTTCATCGTCGCGATGGAGTCCAATCTCAGTCCAGACCCCAGCGACACTACGAATTATCTTTTGAAGCAACTCGTGCAGATCGGACTCGGCAACCTCGCTGCGGCAGGCACCGCTCCCGCAGATCCAGGATCTACGTGGTCGCCACCTGCGTCGGCTGTGAGGATCCAGTTGGTCGCATACGCAAGCTTGTCCATGAGCTTGCTTGCGGCATTCGGGGCCGTACTAGGCAAGCAGTGGCTCGGGTACTACAAGTCGAACAGATATGGCCGCGGCTCGGAGGAGGAACGAGGCAAGCGCAGGCAAGAGAAGTTCGACGGTCTCGTCACATGGTATTTTGATGCTGTCGTGCAATCCTTTCCGGTCTTGCTTCAGATCTCCCTTCTTCTATTTGGAATTGCCCTTGGCGCCAATATGTGGTACGAGCAGCTGAGCATCGCTTGTGTCATCATCGCAACGACGGTCTTTGGATTTCTGTTCTATTCCCTGACGGTGATGGCATGTTTGGTATCTCCTGCTTGTCCGTTTCAGACACCAACATCGATGATGTTGCGCATGTTGCGCGTTGACAGTGAGATCAATTTTACTAAATTCCAGTGGTCGTTCCCCGTCTGAATTAACATGGCAGGGGTTCTACGCCCGGTATTCAAACGAACCTCCAGTTGTTTCCAGCAGCTCACAAAGTCGCTGCAAGGTGAGTTGTGTGTTCTTCATGTGGACAGGTTTTGACCGTTCTATGTCAGGCGTGCTGGAACAATTGCTTGACATTTTCAGGTCAAGATGGACCCGATTGTCTGCAGTATTTAGAGGTGACGATCTCATCTACTATCACAAAGATACCCAGTGCTCATTTCACTCCTCAGGCCCTGTACGTGCGATCAGCGCATTCGCACAGCGATCTCTTCAGCAGTTAATCACTCGTCTTCATAGCTGGCTGCATTTTGTCCTGCGCTTTTCCACAAAGGTCGTGGACTCAGAAGCACAATTGCTTGGACCGAAATTAGATGTTTCGTCGGGCAATGACCACGACCTCGCTCTTCCTAACATACCTACCAGCAATCTGGAAGCACCCAGCGTCAAGTGGCTGCTCGAGACCTCTACGGATCCTGAAGTATTTCTTGCCGCTGCCAGCCTTGTTCCGCAGGTCGAATGGCCCCTAGATCTCGACGTCTCAGGCACACTGCATCAGCTGTATGATATTTATATGAGCTGCGTCGGCTTTCATGGACAAATTATGCCGTCGTTGGAGGAAAAGGCCTCAGCTTGTTTAATGGCTATGAGTCATTTATATTGTGGCCGCGTTCTTCAGGCACATCCTGCCGGTGGTGAACTTCTTGGTTTCAAGGAACGAGATTATGTCATGTTTGACCGGATGGCTCTGAGGGGTATGGATCAAGCCGACATGACGGTGCTTAAAACGACTCAGAATCTTTGTCTTCTGCAAGATGAAGATAGCATATTTCCGTGGTTTCCGTTGTATGATTGTCCTGACTCTGTGGCGGAGTGGCTGTCACATTCTCTTCCTTATCACTTTGTCACTGGGCGAGCGAATGAAAACGTGGAAATATTGGCCATGGATGTGATATCAATACTGCTATCATTTTCATCCTCTCCATCGAATCAAATCATAGCCAATTGCGCTCTTCTTGCTTGCGTCATGGTCGGGGTTCAGTTTGACAAGAAGGACATAGTCCGGATTGATAAAAGGTGTCATCGACTCATTTGGTGCTTCTGCTACTAGTATGGCTAACGAAGATATTGTGTAGTTCTGCCCTGCCTCGATTTGCGAATGCCCTTTTGGAGCAGTTCCAAATTACTCTCTGGACACGTTATGGAGGTGATCTCAGCGACGACAGCACAGGTATAACATATCGGGAATCGAACCTCATCACAGCCATTTGTCTTGTGCTTGAGTCTGCCAAAAATTACTATAATCCTTCATTCCTTGCCATGCGGAACCTGGACATGTGCAGGAAGCTTTACCCACGAGTGGGATCATCCGAAAAAAATCTTCCCTTGGAACTGTTGGGTGTTCCGCAAAGTGCACTGCGCTTCACGCTTGCTGCTGCCGGAGTATCTCGGGACCCTGCCGACTTGTGGAATAACCAGTATTTTTGGACAGGTGATGCCCATTCGCCAGAAGACTTCGACTGGCTGGTCGACTGCCTTGAGTACTTGGATCCCAACGACCAGGAAGCAGTATTCGACATCCTTTTACTCCTCCTGGTTGTCATAAAATTACGCTCCAGCCCTGCTAAACGGCATCAGTTCTTCAAGAGCCTCATCGCCTGCATGGGTAGTCCCATGCCTGCTCACTTACGTCATGCTGCTCTTCGCCTTGCCCACAGTGCCCGAGAAGAAATGGTCTCGATCGATGCCATTAATAATGCGGAACTGCGGGATATGATCTTGACCGAGTTCTCCCCCGCTATCCTCACTGCAGTTTGTCCACAACCAGGTGTAACACCCTCCGATGATGATCCTGACTGCTTCTTCCATTATGAACACGACTTGTGCTATCTCGAACTGCTCTTTGCCCTCGCGAGGAATTCCAACTGGCACCCCCAATTGGTTGAGGATCATATAGATCGATGCATTAGCATTGCTGCACAGCGCTACAGCCTCAGTCTACATGCATTTTACCTAGCTGGCATCCTCCTCCGGATCGCACCTGAACAGTCGTCGGTTGCAATCCTCAATTCTATTACAGGGAAGCAGTGGTGGGACACAATCAGCAATGCATGGTTCCATGCCCCCTATATCGTCAACGACATACACTGTTTCGAGTTCCTTCCTGACCTTGTGGAAGGCACGAAGAGGTATATGCACACTGCTAAGGAACTCGATCTCAAGTCCTTCATCGTATATGTGGATCGTGTTCTTAACGCACCAGAGATGCGAGATGCACAGCAGGGAGAGGGTGAGAGGGTCGCCGTTGCTGTGAAAGAGTTGAGGACTGCTGCCAGCGATATGCTTGAGAAGTTGGTTAGCAGTCAAGGAGTTGCTAGTCCCTGATTATCACAGTATTTGCGTGTTGTGCTAGCGTCCTGGGACCAGAGGAAGGGATGGAGCAATACAACTGGGAGGGGATAAGTATCGCGACTGAAACAATATTGATATCCAATACCAGGACTCGGCTGCCGGCCCTCATTCTGTGTTCATGGAGTTACGAAGGCGTAGGTGCCATTCGATGTATTTACAGTAGTAAGTTGGGAAATACAATATTCGTACAGTCTTGTTCTTCGTTCCCCTTTGAAGATAAGCACAACGTGTCTCTTCGCGTTCTTACTCAGAGAGTGCGCAGATTTGCCGTCTGCTTCTGTTCTGAAGACCATCAACACCGTGAAAGGAAGCAGAGCTCAGGTCGTCACAGAGTAAGGAATAATAAAAAAGGACAACAACACAGCATGACGCGCTTGAAAGGAGGCACGCAGGAAAGGAGACACGCACGGTTATCACTAGTGGATAAGTGGTAAATTATTGACTAGATTGGATCCTGCTCAGTCACCCGTGACTCTTCCGAAGTCTCTGTCGTATCCTGATGATCTAGCCAGTCACCAATCCCGTTGGAAGTCTTGCTTCTTCATGACATTTTCTGCTTGAATCGATGAACACAATTCACAGTACGTACTGGTGAAACTGATGATTAGCAGATGGGTGAGTGCCAGGGTTTCGGGGTCTCAGCCCACGACAGCACGACACCGTGACACCGTGTTGTACCACACCGTCATGATCTCTCTAGACAGCTCAGTCTTCCATCATCTCTCCAGCGCATGGCTAGAGTCGGGTCCACTGCCCGCAGCGGGCTAGTATCTGCGGCGGTATTTAAATACCATACAGGAGGCTGCCCATGCAACTTCCTTTTCCCTGCGGCACTCAAATGATTTGAATCGGTATGCATAGTAAGTACCACTTGGTATATTAGTACAGTCAGACTAACCTAGAGCTCGACCAGTACTTCATGTTGCACCATGAGAGTTTTACATAATTCGAGTTGCCATAGTACTATGTCACTTACTAGGTGCAGGGAGTGGTGACTTTGTCAAGTGTCCAAAGTTCACGGTCAAATCACCACTTCCTACACTGATAGAGCAGGATGTAACATGGCAGGTGCTTCAAGCTTTAAGCTTTAAACCTCGATTTCAGATTGTCACCACCCTCTGCATATCATGATGATGCCGGAGTCCTCCGAGTCGGTTGCGGTAACTTAGAAGATAAGATTGGGGCTCTGAATCGTGGTGATGTAATAGGAACATTTGCCATGAGAGAAGAGTCGGACACGACTCTTTCCAAACTTTAGGGTTTCCCTCCTTTCATCAGCTATTCTCGATGGCCTTCTATTCGACGCTTTGGACAATGCGAACAAGTTAAAGACGAGCGTCGTGGCGACAGCTTCAAGGACGAGCGCACCTGAAGAACAAAAGTTATACAGTGGTAATGCCCAAATCATGTCCATGAATGATGCAGTGAATCACCTAAATGATCGACTTCTTGCCAATATGGACCTTAGCGAGGAGGGAGGTGCGCATGTTCTGTTTCTACTTTTTGTTTACTGTATGACCTTGTGCCAAAAAGGTCATCACAGATCTTCTATGATTGGTATGTGTCATAGTATTACTTCGCATCCGGATCGCCCTCGATACACTCAACATTGTGTCGCCGGTAAACACGCTGATACGGTTGCTGTACTTGCGTCATCCGAAGGCACCAAATCGAGCGCTGGCGTATAAAAACAGAGGTCGTTTGGATGTTGCGTTGAACACTTCTGACATCCGATTCACCATGGATTCACTTCACAATAAACGCAGACAAGCGGCCTCAATCACCGAGCCCTCTCTTGGAGCGCCTCATCCCTCCCTCGCTGGTTCCGTCAGCCCTCTGGAGGTATGGGAGGAAGTGGACATATCGTCCACCGACTATGCCCGGAGGCGAAGTGAACTTATACAGATGATGGCTGACCTCCGATCCATGGGGTGGGTGTTTGTACATATGATTATAAGGATATTTCGCTCACGCTACCTCTTACAGTGCCGACGCGCTGATCGACTTACCATCCGTGGTGGTAATTGGTGGTCAATCTGGTTTGTGATTGACCCATTTTTGCATCTACAACTATATTCAATCTAATATTTTAGCGGGCAAAAGCTCACTCGTCGAGGCCGTCAGTGGGGTGCGTCAACAGACAGTTCGTCCTTTCACCCCGATATTCATATTTTCATTACTATAAAGATCAACGTCCCAAGAGACAGCGGAACGTGTACAAGGTGACTTTACTAACCACCGTCAGTTATTGCAACAATGCTCATACTACCATGTGCAGATGCCCTATGGAATGTACAATGTCAAGTCATGCCTCATCATGGTCCTGCACTATTACCCTACGTATTGGCTTCGATCGTAACGGCCTAGACCTCCAAAAACCTACTAATGTGCCCTTTGGCAAAACGATCACAGACAAAAGTGATTTTGAAGTTTGGCTGCGTCGTGCTCAGGCGGCTATCTTAAATCCGGACGTTTCTTCTTCTTCTTTCCACACAAAAACTGTCGAGGAACTCAGGAACATGAAAAACACACTGAAGTTCTCCCGCAACGTGGTATGCGTCTCGATTGAAGACCCCGATGCGACTGACCTATCATTCTATGATCTACCGGGTAAGTATATTCTCATCTAGATCAAAACGACATGTCTGATGCGCAAGGAAGGTTTAATCCAAAACGAGGAAGCCGAAATCGTCGCCTTGGTGAAGAACCTGGTGGAACATTACACCAAGAAAGAAAACACCATCATATTGACTACAATTCCCATGAGCGGTAGGTGTATGAATTGCGAAATCTTGTTTTACTGAATTGATGGGTTCCATGCCAGACGACATGGAAAATCAACAATCCATGAGTCTCGCCAGGGCCGCAGATCCTGCTGGGAAGAGGACAATTGGCAAGTCACCCATACCGTAGTATAATTCAATAATTAAAGGCTCTTCAGGTGTACTTACGAAACCTGACACACTTGGTGTCGGGGCTATCAACCAGCGCCGCAAATGGGTAGAAATCATCGAAGGTCGTTCAGAGGATCACACACTGAGGCACGGTTTTTACTGCGTGCGTCTTCCCGATGACGCTGAACGTGCACAACGCCTGTCTCGTGCTGAATCGCAAAGGCGTGCCACCGAATATTTCGACACGACGTCGCCCTGGAAGGACGTTACTGACCGTCATCGACTTGGAATTCCGGGCTTTGTTTCAGATGTGAGCCAATTGCTCATTCAATTGATCGAAGAAACGTGCGTAGACCTTCTATTGGGGTCGTCATGAAGTACTTACATTGTCTACAGTTTACCGTGCCTTAGAGACGATGTCGACAAGCTATTTGCCAAATGTATCAAGGACATCGACGAATTACCGCCGCCTCTTGCAAATGATCCGCAAGTTGAGGTGCTCGGACGAGTGAATGCGTTCTGCGATGCCTTTAAGAAGTTTGTGAATGGCAGTCACCAAGACAAAGATCTTGCGCAGCAGAATCGTGCTCTCTACACTATTTTCAAGAGGGACATACGCGGTACCGCCCCCGATTTCAGGCCCTTTAATCAACCGGAAGACTTTGTTCCGCTGGATGATACGGAGGGCAATATGACTCTTTCTGAGCGAGATCCTGGCGTGAAAGTGTTGGGTATATATGACATCCGCAACGTCATTCAGGAGTATGTTTTCGTGTTTTATTCTGGCAGTTGGAGGACAGCTCAACTATTCATCAAGGGCGATTGGATGGGAGATTCCGAACAACGTGCCGTATCAGGCTAAAGTCAATCTCATCGCTCAATTCACCAAACTCTGGGTTGCTCCGTCTGAGCGCTGTCTTGCGGGTATCAACGATGTGCTCGACCAAGTGATCAATGCACTCATAAGCACTCATTTTGGGCGCTTCAAAGTTCTTCAGGATTACTTTGGGTAAGTTTTGACTCTTTACGATTATTGTCTGGGCTCAAGTTAATTGTGACACCAGGAATTTGATTAGAGTCCAGGTCGACATCTGCAAGGGGCGCGCCCAAGTTGCTGTTAGATCGGCTTTGGATCTGGAAACTACTCCGCACTATACTCAAAACGCGCACTACTTCCAAACACTCCGCGACAAATGGCTGTCACATTATAAAACAGTTCGGAGTAGACCTTCTCAGTACAGGGCTCATCATCATATTCGGGGGGATAAGGAACCTGCACCACGACCTGAGACGCCTAGCCCCCACAAAGGCCGCCCAAGTCTCGAGAAAGACTATAAGGAATGGGGGCAGGAAGGTTCTTCGATCGGTTCGACACCCTCAGCATTCTCATCAGCTGCATTCCCCGTAGAGGCAAAGCCTACTAAGAGTACTGCTAAACCCCGTATCTATGGGACTCCAGCGACAGAGACGCCTGAAGACAAAGCTTTGAGAGCTCTTGCAGAAGCGGGATATGTTACAATAACATGTAACCGAGAACCCCTCCTACGGAGGTCATCATGACCTTAGCCCCTATCCCACCATATGCACCGTCTTGGAAGACTTACCGACTCAACGGAGACTCGTAGAGACGCCTAGAACGGCCTGGATGCCGTTAGATGACCTAGACCAGCCTAGGCTACATCTGATCGGACCTAGATGGTCCTCGACCCGGATCATGAGGAAGCTCTGCCTCATGGTCAGAAGAGAAGCCGCATGCCTTAGCATGCGCAGTTAGACTCAAAGGCATGCTACGCCTTGAGGACAGATAAGAGAGGCATGGTAAGCCTCATGTATAGATACACTTACAACTACCTACCGAACGTAGTATTGGTCTGTGCACACGGACGACAGTATATAGAGCAGACAGAATCATGTATATTCCCTACTTGATTCTACTAGGTTTTATCCAGAACTTCCTCTGAAAGACAGTCCCAGTCCTTCAGTCTAAGCCGCACCTTAAGGAAAGCCGACGCTACCTTAAGTGGAACCCCCGAACCTCTCATTCGAGAGAAGATCCCCGTCTCTCCAATAGCAAGCCCGCTATCAGATTAGGCAATCCGCCTAGGGAGAGCTCGAACTATCCTAGTCCGTAACAAAAGAATCAAGTCTCACATTCCCGGCCCTGCTCATCACGCACCGCCGTTGAATCGATACCGACCGCACCGCTGAGACAAGCGTAGACCTCTACTCTCGTGACCAAATCGCCGAGACCGGCGTAAAGCTATCCACAAATTGTCAAGACAGACGTACGAAGCTTTGAATCCTTAAGCCTATCACTGTCCCTTCGCACCACTCCCTCTACCATGAACGCACCGACTCAGATCATGATGATCAGAAGAAATACCGACGCCGCCGCCAACCTTTCAGGAATGGATACAAGACACCACCTGAAGCAACGACGATGCTTTTCTTGCCATCACGTTGGACACAAAGCCAACGACCACAAGTGCCCGATGAGGAGAAAGATTATCGAAGAAGAAACAGTCCGCAAGACAGCGGCTGGTAAGGAGAAAACTGGACCGCTGCTAATAATTAACAAGAACAGCGTATCCAAGAAGAAAGAACTACGGGTTGCCGCCACCCTAATGTCCATCACTAAGCCGCCCGTAACGACCACCATGGTCATAGACTCGGGCGCATGCGACTCATTTATAAGCAGAGAACTCTGCAAGAGATATCGCATTAGAACGCACCTCCTTCAGAAACCAAAACGGGTAATAAACGGAGACGGAACGACAGTCGAAGGAGGCAAAGTCAAGAGATTTTGCCGACTCATTATAAAGATCGACGACCGAGTAATGCACGGACGATTCCTCGTAATGCCGCGCTTAGACGACATCTTACTCGGATTCACATGGCTGGCCGCTGTGAAACCATCCATAGATTGGAAGAAAGGCACGGTAACTATCCCTGCCACTGACAAGTCGAAAGGACTTGAGAGAATGATTGAGAGAGGTAGGAAGAGGAACGGGTTGAAGCCGCTCCTCCGTAGAGAAAAGAGGACGCGAAACACGCGCCAAAGAAGGGAGGTAGGCACCCTGACGAAGAAGAAAGAAGAACTCCGAGATGAGTATAAACTAGATCTGACAGAAGCACCTGTCACGCAGAACCTCCGAAATGAGGCTAAACTACCAGAACCGGCTGATTCGCCGATGAAAGATCTCCGAAACGAGTCGAAACTAACTTCGGGAAGACGGAGATTCAATCCGACATTAACCCCGATCGAGGAACTCCACGAAATCCTCGAATACGCACCGGCTACCAAGCCGTTGGAACCCCACGCCTCGACATCCCAGAACGTCGAGAAGAAGTCCACGAGACAGTCGGACTTAGTTGCCACCTCACCACCCGCAGATAAATATAGATTCTCTGCAGTACCTGCCCAGATCTTAGGAAAAGGCAGAGCCACTTTCGACGAGGAACCCCCTCGTGCAAAGATCCCTAGACCGGCCCCTGAACCGGAGAAAACTCAGAAGTACGTCTTTTCAGCAGAACCTGCCTCGGTTCTTGGAAAAGGTAGATCGGTAGTCACGGCAGAAGCGCCATCACCGAAGAAACTCCGCCAAGAGTATAAACTAGCAGAAGACGAACCGGCCGCTGATCAATGGATCAACCGGGCCGAGCCGATCGTTTCTTTCCCAGAACGATCGAGAACCGCACCAGTCACTCGCCCATTCCTCGTGCCCACACTAGCCGATAAGGAAATGATGGAAGAAACTGACGATGAAGATAACAACAAGATAGTTGTTAACACTGCTCCCGCGGCCCCTGCCATAGCAGAAGAACCCGCGACGACTCCGATGGAAGTAGATCGGATTAAACAGCAGAACTACTTTCAGCGAACGATAAAGCGTATCGCAAGACACTGTCCCCGCCAGGACGACCCTGTGGATGTTAGATTATTCCAGGGAGAGATCGCACCAGTCACGGATCAGTCTGACCCTGACTGCGGAAACCTTGATTTAGACTTCTAGATTTGATCAGGTGATCAAACGGCCTACTTGGGGGGTGAAATTCTCATTTAAAACTCATTTTACTCTTAATTCCCCTCACCCCGGCCGCACCCTTATCTATAAATATCGACAATCGCCATAAGTCCGGCATGACTATAAACTGTACCTGAGTCCGGCACGACTATAAACTGCGCAGAAGTCCGAAATGACTTGAAACTATCCTCGGTCCGGAAAGACCTTAAACTATCCACTGTCCATCACGACTCTAAAACTGAGAATAGAAGGACGAACCCAGAGACACGGACCCCTTCACTCTGAAAACAAGACTAATACACCGAGAAACTCCTGCAAGCCCCGGATGCCTTACCTTCGCCACTGTCCGGAAAGACGCTAAACTATCACGAGACGAACTCCACGGAAACTCCTGCAAGCCCATGGAACCCTCTAGAACGCCGACCGAGAAGTTCAACAAAAAGAACATCTCGAAACGACATACCCCAGATCTTGACAGAATTCGACTAAAACGAAAGATCAAGACACGCACGTCCGCAATGACGCAAAACTTCCGCTTCTAATAGTCCGGAATGACTCGAAACTATCACAGAACCGCACTGGCATGGTGACTTCCCCCTCTGCCAAAAGAACCATGAGGCACTCCACGCCTTCATGATTGAACTTTGATAAAGAGATTAAAAGATAAGTTAACTGATCAAGCGGAGCTTAGAGCACTCTTGGAGGCCCATATAAACCCTCTACAACGATATACTCGCCAGAAACTCTCGCAACAATCATGCCTAACAACATCGAAGCCTCTACCATCGTTCCCCTAAAGAACTCGGGATTTTCCAAAATCCTCGACCACCTCGAGAAAGGCGCCGTCGCCGAAACGGCCATTCTCTCCCCAGATCACTTCCTAGAGATCAGCGACATCCTAGGACAGTCAGATGTCAACATCGCCGCCTCTGCATCACTGGTGATAGACATCATCCGCACCACGCGACACCTAGAAATATCGGTGAACCGTGAAGACTTAGACCCAGCAACTAGAGCCCTCATAGTGCTGGAAGACCAGAAGAAAATCCGCGCAATGGCGCTCCACTTACTCCCCGACAACTTCAGCGACCTTGTAGACGTTGCGAAGAAACGCGTTGGAGAAAAGTTAAGACCCTCGCGCCCTACCAAGAAAGCGCGAGTAGACCGCACCTACATCTGCCGACGATGCGGAGGATACGGACACAATTTTAGAAAGTGTCCAGACGCTGTGTGCTGCATCTGCAGCGAGATCGGACCCGACCACCTGTCGGTCCATTGCCCTCAACTCGAAGAAGAATCACCCCTTCCAGAGTTTCGAGACGATGAGGAATACTACGAACTCCTCGTAGATTGGGAGAAGAACCACGTAGCGCTAGAAGAGTTAATCAAGCACCACCCCGCGCCGCGCTCACCCACTCCCATTGATACCCGCAGTAATACTGCCACTCCAGACGAAGAAACCCGGGAGAGAGTTTTGTCGTAGTCGGTGACTTCGACCCAGAAACGGAGGTAATGTTACAATAACATGTAACCGAGAACCCCTCCTACGGAGGTCATCATGACCTTAGCCCCTATCCCACCATATGCACCGTCTTGGAAGACTTACCGACTCAACGGAGACTCGTAGAGACGCCTAGAACGGCCTGGATGCCGTTAGATGACCTAGACCAGCCTAGGCTACATCTGATCGGACCTAGATGGTCCTCGACCCGGATCATGAGGAAGCTCTGCCTCATGGTCAGAAGAGAAGCCGCATGCCTTAGCATGCGCAGTTAGACTCAAAGGCATGCTACGCCTTGAGGACAGATAAGAGAGGCATGGTAAGCCTCATGTATAGATACACTTACAACTACCTACCGAACGTAGTATTGGTCTGTGCACACGGACGACAGTATATAGAGCAGACAGAATCATGTATATTCCCTACTTGATTCTACTAGGTTTTATCCAGAACTTCCTCTGAAAGACAGTCCCAGTCCTTCAGTCTAAGCCGCACCTTAAGGAAAGCCGACGCTACCTTAAGTGGAACCCCCGAACCTCTCATTCGAGAGAAGATCCCCGTCTCTCCAATAGCGAGCCCGCTATCAGATTAGGCAATCCGCCTAGGGAGAGCTCGAACTATCCTAGTCCGTAACAGGATATGCCAATCTTCGAGTCTCAGATCTTGCACGGTTGTTACCTCCCGACTCATTCGAGGAAGAGCTAGTTGTGATGGCTGACGTTCGAGCCTATTATCATGTGGCCTACAAGGTGAGTTCTGTTCATCATCTCCATTTCAACGTGTTAATTGCCCTGAGCACAGCGTATCGTTGACCACATCCCTCTCACGATCGAACATGCTCTCCATCATGCTCTAGCGGGACAACTTTCCCAGAGCCTTCTCACGAGCTTACTGAGTGATCTTGCGTCTGGGCCTGACTTTTCTGAGCGTATGAACGAGTTGGTCAGCGAAGATCCCACTATCACTCAGAAACGCATAATGCTCTCGACAAAAAGACAACGCATATTGGACATTCGCCGGAGACTCGTGACCTTCAGCAAAAGTACTTGATCCCCAGGATCTGGAGGAAGTCACGATTTATGTTTGTTTGCTGGGCTTTCCAAATTTCTACAGCCACATGACGTCCTATTCAATGTCCTCTTTTGTCATATGATAAAGTGCTATTTTTGTTTGTGCAGTTGTCGATGTATTGTTCAGTTACGTGCTCGCCTATTGTTGTATTTCCGCGAATGCAGGAATCTGATTCTTTATTCGTACTGGTACATTGCTGCCTAAACATTGTGATGACAAGGAGGCGTCTCTAAGATGGTTTGTCCACTGCCACATCGACTGGATTCCAAGTGACTGTGTCCTCCTTCCCATGGTTTAGCGCGTCGAGCTTCAGTACAGTGCCATGCCCGTAGGTTCGATGTTCCGACCAAATGGTAGGTTGTTGAATATGATACGGCGGGGTTATGAAAATTTGGGTCAAGGGACAAACCTGAGCGGAGTCATGTAAGAATATAAGTGAAGGTAGGCCGTGTCTGTCGCGTCACGTTCATCCTCGCCGCACTGAAAGACCACTTGATAAGAATTGGAGCAGGATATTGGGAGTCCTGTGATATATTAACGTTATGACGCAAGTATATACAACATACAGTCACCTTTGCAACTAGCTCCTGCATGACTGGGTCGTCAAAAGCACCGCGCACAAGACTGATACGTACAGATGTGATGTGCTCACCTTGAACCATTAGGGGATGAGCGGAAGGTCGTCAAATGCGCCACCGTGCGTGCGCGTTGATAAGGCCAAGCGATTCGATCCAGAAGAGATGTCGTTCATTGTCAAAAGACAATTTTACTTCCTTCTGCGAGCTTCGTGTCAAAAATTATTGTTCGTATGTGCGCAGGCCAAAATCGACAGGAGCAGGATGAATTCTGTCAGAATGAGGTTATAGCAGCATGCTGCGATCGACAGGATCGCGGGGCACCACAAGGTCATGATACACCAGGAAGCGATCTATGACGAATTCACAAGCAAGATGGGCTCACTGGAACAGGCCATCAGCTTCATTAGCTAGGGCTGCAAACACCCTGTCCCCCAAATGCGATAGCCCCTCCAGTCCCCTCAATATGTAATCTCCCCAACTTCTGATGAAATGTCTTTCATGGACATCCGTCGATATGCCGAGTTCGTCATCGATGTTGCGAAGCGGGCAAGAAGTAACAATGGTACAATTGTTTTTGGGAGGTCCGTAATTTGAGAAACCCCCAGGTTACCAGCAAGAATACGGAGAAGGTGTCTGGTCCAATGCATCTATCACGACCATGACGGACCCTGAATTTGACGCTGAAAGCTTCCCTACGTCAGAAGGCTCCGCCACTGCCGGATAACATCCACTGTGCTCTTAAGCACACGGTCGTTCTGAACTGCACCCGCTGATGCTCTCCTCATCTCCAGAGGATGGAAATCAGCCAGGTCGTGCGCGATGGTGGAAAAAACCTTTTCATGACAGCAGTGGGCTTCTCGATGAGGGTCGAAACAATAAAATGAACCAACCCTCTCTCTCACGTCGTGGAACCATTTAGCAATAGTGTAAGGGATGCTGATATCCTCTTGCCTGCAGGGCCACTGGGCCAGATAGCTACGAGCCTTGACCAGCGATTGCTTCTTGAGATGTGCGAATTGCTGCAAGAGGAAATGGCCTCGAATCTGCCAATGGATCGTATGCGTTCATAGAAGTAGGTGGACCCCATGTCGTTTAAATAACAGGCCACCCTTGACCCAAGCCTCGAGGTAATATTTGCTTCAACGCACGCAGGCTGAGTACTAGTGCGAGTGAGCGCCCGGGAAACCCTGCTGCTCGTAGCATGTGAGATATTAGATTATATAGATGGAATTTGGCCGTGGGACGTTGGGCCCTTAGATCTAGACACGAGCAGATGTGAGTCGGAGATACTGCTTTGTGTCAATCGGATGGTTTGCTTGAAGCCTGAATGGTACGAACCGTCTTCACGTGACCACACCAGTGCACGCAGTGGCTGTGTCTCTGCGCGCATAACTTAGTTTCTTTGCAGTCTCAGCGTTTGCTCTAGTATCTCTGTACATGGCTGGTAAGTCCGTATTTTTTCCCCAAAATGTGTATCCATGCGACTGAGGACATGTGTAGATCAAGTGGAACTCTCATCACCTCCGTTCGACAGCGTATCCCAGGTACGCTTCTCCCCGACAAACCCTGACCATCTCCTGGTATCTGCTTGGGACACTGTGAGCTTCCATCTATCTTTTTCGTCTGCCAAGGTTTAACCACACATTATCAGACTGTACGGTTTTATGATGTAGCCACGAACGAACAAAAAGCCAAATTTGACCATCGTGCAGCCGTCCTTTCCTGTCTGTTCGGCGACTCGACCCATGCCTACAGCGGATGCTTGGATACTGGAGTGCGGGAGTATGTATCCCCATCTCATTTCCTTCAGAAAGACGCTGACTTTTCTTACAGGCTTGATCTCACAACAGAAAGGGTGACTTCCCTGGGTCAACATTCCAACTCGGTCTCTGCGCTCTCCTACGCACGTGAAATCAGTGCGTCTATCCCTATATTTCTTTGATTCTTTTCTAACCATTACCTAACAGATACGCTCATCTCGGGTTCATGGGACCAATCCCTTCGTTTCTGGGATCCCCGCGCACCAAAAGCAGAAGTATCGAATCATATGCTTCCCGAACGCGTTTACCACATGGACGTAGTAAACAATACACTCGTCGTCTCCATGGCCTCACGCTTGTTCCACATATATGACGTACGGCGAATGTCCGAGCCCGCGCAGACAAGAGAGAGCAGTTTGAAATTCATGACGAGAAGTTTAGCATGCATGGCTGATGGACAGGGTGAGTCTATATCAATTGCTTTCGTGTTCAGGGGTAACGTGCTTTATGTTAGGTTATGCGATCGGCTCCGTGGAAGGCCGTATCGGCGTGGAGTACTTTGACCCAAGTCCAGAAATCCAGGATAAGAAATATGCGTTCAAGTGCCACAGACAAAATATCGAAGATGTGGATCACGTCTGGCCGGTCAATGCGCTCGCATTTCACCCAGTGTATGCGTCTTCTCGTTCATTTGCCGTAATTAATCAACTTACCCTGATTACTCATACCATGCGATCAGACATAATACATTCGCATCTGCAGGGTCAGACGGCACCGTCTCCATCTGGGACCATAAGGTCAAAAAACGCCTTCGACAGTACCCGAAATATGCCTCTGCGATCCCCAGCATCGCGTTCAACTGCGACGGCACACGTCTAGCAGTGGGTGTCAGTTATACGTGGGATGAGGGGGAGGAAGGTTTGAAAAAAGAAGGCGGTACAGTCAGATCAGTTTGGGTGCGCAAGGTTGGCGATGAGGTCAAGGTGCGTGATTTCTTTCTTGCTTTATTTTTCCTCCGTATACGAATTGATGATCTTTTTTCTTGTACAGCCTAGGGCGGCTGGCTAATGGAGAGAACATTATTGAACGCCATGATGTATTACATTTTTGTGCTAATGAATTCGCCCCACACAACTTCAGCCCGCCAGCATGGTTCAACAACGTGAACGTGAGTTAGCAAGTCTGGTATCTGCAATGTACACAGCGCAGTGCAGAGCGGGCCATCGACGAGCTGGATGCTTATTTGATCAGACTTCCTTCTCGAGCTTAGTTGTAAGTGGTTAGACTGCCACCTGCGCATAACTTTACACCAAAAGGTAGAGCTTAGCGGTGTCAGCGACAGCATATGTACTGATTATGGGAAACTCAGGTAAGCTGGCGTGTTTACATTAGTGCTACCGTCAAGCTGATGCCTTCTAGTTCGAGGAAACCTCAACTTGTCAGAATGCACTGTTCAGTTTGTTCTAGGCCCTCGGCTGTCAACCATCTAACGTGTTGCTCAGGCCGAGAACAGCTGACTACCTCCATTACAGGAGACACACGATACTGCAGATCCGTCGTCTTAGAATGCTCCACACTGGCTGGCAGGATCATAATATACCCTAGCAACCAAACACCGAGCACCGCCGTCTCTCTCGAAGATCATAACAAACTGACAATACGGCTTTGGCTGGTCTTGGGCGCTAATCATGTGCCTCTCGGTCGCCGTTTCAAGTTATTGTGACCCGACATTGTGGTACCCATCAATGAAGGATTGGACTATCAACATCAAACCTTATCGATCTCTTCCCTTCCCTTCTTCCAGGTGGTTCCATTGATCTAGATTTCTCCACCCCTGGCGGGTTGTCGTGATACTTGGACATGTGGAACGACTCGTGAAATAACTAGCCATTTGTGAACTGCGTCGATATCTGCCTTGTGATTCAGGTAAAAATCCAAATAGCAGACGGAAATTTAGGTTGGTCAAATATCTCGTTTGCAAAACATGGCGGGCAGCAACCACTATCAGACCGATTCTTGGAACATTGTCAGCCACCTGAACAATTAAAACAGACAATCCGCGGCAACCATCGTTTGTCTATTTTAATATTTATGACACCATATGAGAGTCGTGGACTGTCGCGGCCAATAGTAGTCGAGCTTGCGGGTGATCACATTTCGCCTGGTGAAAGCAACTATCATCAGTAAGAATTCGATGCGAGCAAGCCTGTGAACTCTCCGAATTCCCCTGAATCGCGTCAGAAAGATAGCGCGCATGCCACTGCATGTGTCATATTCGACCTATAGGACACCTACAAGGCCATTCGGAACCGTAAACGACAGCCGGGAAATACCTAGTCACCGCGATCCTCGGTGAGGGATAGTGAGAAGAGGCCGCGGCCCGCCATCCTCACAACGTAAAGAAGGCGGCGATGTTACACGTGTTTTCGTGACCGGCTAGAACTTCGCCGCGCTAACTCGTTATGGGGCTCCCTTTGAATGTCCATTAATGGACGTTTATGAAAAAGCAATAGGCCTCGGCTGCTCCATCAACCAACTTGCTGGGCTCTGTCTGGTTTCGAGATGGTCGCTCTTGGTGATAACAGTTATCATTTGCTTCAGGACCGGTGAAAGCCAGACGCATCGCAGGTTGCGTTGGGAATACGTGGATCGGACAGCAGTAAAGTTGACCGATGTCGTGTTTTGATGTTCTGATGAGGTGTTCGTCGTGGAAAAACACGCGTAACCCACCACGGTTGTCAATCTCGTATATATGCACTGCCGATGCCGATTGAATCAAGTACAGAATATCGAGACGCGTAAGAGGGTGAGTCGTACGGCTATACATAGAACTGTTCGCATCCTATGGCCGGCGAGTTACGTTATGCTTCGAGAAGTGGTCGGCCAGTCCAAAGCGTCCATAGTGTTTTCTCGACCAATGAGAGATCGCTGGAATTGTTCGGCCAATAGAAAATGCAGTGATTGATTTCAGAACAAGTTCTGGTCTGAAGAAGCTTCCGTGGACACCGTAATCATTGGGCAGCCTGGAGTCTGGACGCATGATCGTAGTAATCAGCCCTGTCTTGGAACATTTCACAGGTCTAGTGGCGAGAATGCAAGTAAATAGGTTCATGAATGGTTAGGCTAGCAGACAAACAGCAAATATTTAATCTCAGCATACGTGTGCCAGTCGGCTTAGTCATCTAATGGAGTTCCGTTCAGCTCGTAATCCCAAGCTAATAACCCTCAGAATGCCATCATTCTCATTCACAGCGCTGATTGGAACAGATCGGGCACTGATGAGCCTTTGAAGCAGCCGCTTTTGCGAGTATTACACCTCCTTGACATCTTCCATTGGTCGGCAATGTATTGGGTGCAACTTTACGGAGTCACGGATCGGATCACGTCGGCCTTACATGACCTTGTGATGATTCCGAGCCGAGTCCACCTGGCCGCCTTGTTACCTAGGATGTGGCGTCATGATCTGTTAACGTTCTGTCCCCCTTTGAATTTTCAAAATGCGTAGCACTAGCGAGCATGTTCCAGCCGGTCACAACGTAGGTCTTCTGACTCATACCACTTTCATATTCATTGTCCTCTGTCAGACAAGCCTCCTTCTAGCTTGTCTAAATTTGACCGCCTTTGATCCCTGTGGACGCGGTACGTTGTGCCATATCACTCTGAGTTGTATCTTCAATTGAAACACTGACACGTCGTATCATGTTGCACCCAATCGATCTTTGAAAGATCTGACATTATTCACTGCAATTGGCATATCTGCCTCGAGTGCGACACCGCCTGCTCTGTCACACACCAATACTCGGTGATGGTTGCCCACGTATGTCCGCGATTCGGTGATTAATCCTCATTCTTTACCGGCGGCATGAATGATTGAGGAGTTTATGCCCCTAGACTGACCACTTTCTGATGTCATAATAGATGACTCGGACTAGCTTCCTATTGCGCCCCTCTCTGGATACGAACTCCATTGTCATATCCAAAGAGGGAGTATGCTCGCCCCGGCAATAATCTACCCAGTTTCCGTGGAATAGCGAAACGGGAACAAAGGAAGACCCCTCTTTGATATCGAGTCACAACACGCGCCCCCGAAAGAGAAGGAGTTAATCCTCATTAATATCATCTCACTCCTCAGAGTCAAAATTCGATGTTGCCATCATCAGCCACCGCCATCTGTCCTAGCTATCGCCGACTCATGGCCCTTCTAAGACCCGGATGCACGTATTTCCAACTTCCAGCATTGAATCGCTCATTGTCCTGCGCTTCTCTCTCACTTTGCTCAGAAACAGACAATGTGCCATTGTTCGCTGGATATGACTCGTGAGTCTTGTGGTTATCTTGGTAAAGATAACAAATCAGAATTAATTGAGGACATTTGTAGCAGAATTAGGTTGTGGAGTGCTGTGGCGTGATCATGATCAAATGTTGAAATGGCTCATTGACTCAGGTATTGTTCACGGTCATACGCTAATTATTCACACGGTGTCTGCGCTTTGACTCGACGTCCTCGAGTGCACAAACATTTGTCCTGGCCTTCTCAGGTACCTCCAGGGGTTACCACGATCAGCCGGGCAGAATTCCATTGCACGTACCAATATTTCCCCGGTATGCCCGTCACCGGGCACGAGGCGGGCGAAGGCACGCACTGTCCCTTTTATATCCGCATACATGCATGATCTACGCCCGTGATTAGCTTGCTTCGTTGGCACCAGTCGTCAGATCAATCGATTGCGTGCGTCTTTGCCATTGTCCCCTTTTTTTGGCCTGCAAAGAGAGCTGGCAATGAGAGGGGGCTCGACTGAAGAACATGAAATGGATGCTGGATGCACACGCTATTGGTATCTTCTGATCAGACTTTGCCTCATGGCTGCCTCGTGTTGATATCTACGTCGGCTACAAGCGTAGTGCGGATGGGCCTTCGCTGCTACGTCGAGGATTAGTATGTAATCAGATACGCCACAAACTTTTTGCAGTCTGAATGCTGTCGATATCGGGCTAGGGCCTCATACCTTTTCGTCGCCCGCGGGTCATCTCTTCGCCTTGTCCTTGACCGTGATTTAGATTGCTTGATATGACCGCTTTGTCGTCGTCCCATCCCCGAATGAATAATAAATCCCATCTTGGCGTATTGGATGAAAAGTCTAGATAATCATTCCTTATCGAAAAAGGCGTGAAAGTTCATCCCCTTCAGCCTCACGGCGGCACATGCTTCGTTCATTGTTTATACGAAGAGTAATTTAGACTTGACTCCGCTGCGCAAGACATTTGATTCCGCGATGGTCACGTCAGTGCCAACATTTGTATTTTCTCCGGGTTTCGTCCCGACACTGAATTGAAGCGGGAGGGTTTTCTGATATGATATATGTATGTTCTCAGACCGCCCTAACCGATATCCCGAAGGACTGGCATAACCGGTAATGGGATGAGCCGCACTTTTGCCGACGATGGTTCAGCGACCCTCCAAGTCCGAGGATGGTTAACAAGGATTTGGAGGGTGGATATGCTCCGAAGAGAGTACGTCAACTGTACATTTCCAAGTTGTGATCCGTGATACAAGTCTCGGACTCCAAGCACAGCAAGTGCCTGCAGCGGGCGGTGTAACCCTAGGAACAAGTACGTACGGCATTCTAAACTGATCGAGTAATATGACGCACTTGAGATTGCGGGGAAACTGGGATCTCCTGCCTGGTGCGCGGTGCAGGGTCCAACAAACACGCAACTTGGTAGAATAACACGTTTTCACCATGTCCCGCCGAGTACTGACTCGTTGACAATATGTGTGATTATATCCGCGGTGAAGAGTGCACGAAGAAGCATTGGTTGTATACACGTGGTCGGTCTTAAGGGGCCAAAAGCGGAATTGGGCTGCGTTGGGCGGGAGGGGTTCCCTCGCACATCCACCGAGCGAGCTACATATTCCCAGAATATTCGATACATTGTAACCGAGTCATTGGCGAAGCGGACTACACGTGTTACGGGAGGGTGCATGTATTCCCTTTCTGAAGGCCGTCATAAGTTGTACGACCGGGCGGGGCTCTAAAGCGAGTAGTACTGGGATACCGTAACGTACATCAACATGGGGTAAATGACAAGATCCTTACTGTTCGGCGGTGAACAAGTTGGAGGTTAAAGCCCTTGCTGTGTAAACTCAGGTGAGCGGGAGGACGTGGTGCGGTATAACGAATAGGATCTAATGTTCGCTCCTACGCCAAAGCGAGATGTGACGAATGTATAGCCACCACGCCGGTCTCCTTCACCTTCCTTTCCCTCGAAATATGAAGTCGAGTCAATCTTCATAACTTGCCCAATCGAGAATGGCACGGGTCACATATACTTAAAATGGAATCTTTAACGTCGAGGAAGACGACGGTCCGAGAATAGCTCTTGAACATGTGAAAATGACAAGGGTCATACTCGCGATCAGTCAGACGTACTACGCCTCAGAACACCTTTGAATGGTCTGTGCATAGTGAGACGAGATCCAATGGAACGGAACCGTCGGCGGAGGGTGAGGTGATTGGAAGGAATTCTTCGTGGGTATACGACCGAGTCAGTACGAGGGAAAAAAAACGGGGTCAATAATCTGTGATTAGATAGTCTGTGGGGGATATCGCCGGCCGAGGAAGCCAGCAAATTCGGCGAAAAGACAATAAGAAATCTGTTTATGCGGTGTTTGGCTATGAAATGGATGTGATTCTGTCTCAGCCTGAGGGTCGATTGCATAAGCGGAGAGATGCTTCCCTCTCATTGTTTCCCCCAAATTCGGAGTACCGCGAAATGAAAGTATCCCAATTCAGTCAAAGCGTCCTCCTTCAAACGGACGTACGATTTAAGTTCATACGGAACTTTTCGATGGACGATTTGATCATAGTATATAACGGGCGGTCCGTATTGTATTCGCTTTGTGTGCCCCACTCGCCCAATTGTTTGCTCGATAGCGCGCTGTGTGACAAAGAAAACAGTTCAGTAGCCGCGTGCCCCGCCTTAGCGAAACCTATTATTCAAGCATCAATCACCCATCCTCCTTCTTCCTTCCCATTATTTCCCCCCATTCACTCACCGTGGCAGCCATTGTTCGACACAGAACAATCATGCCTGCATTCCGCACACACGATACCCCTTCTCAATGTAAGCCCTTCTATCCAACATTTCAATCCTAACCACTCACCTCTATCAGCACTTGAGGTGATTACAGACGCCATTCAACCGCCTACCCTGGCTATTATTTCTCCGACGCCGCGCGCCTTCACTTTCCCTGTTGATAAAAGCGAAACCTGTCCTTACTCGTCCCCTGCTAATTCTCCATTTGAGCCAGATCTCCGGAAGCTCACGCTCACCCCTTCACACCCCACGCTCGTTCGCACTCTTTCTCCTCTTTCCCCTTCATCGTCCACTTCACAAGGATCGACTTCGGTCTTCTCCTCCACATCATCATTCACCTTATCTTCTGGCCCTGGATCCCCATCATCGCACAAACGCCGCAAGTCGTCGATATGCAGCGACATCGAGCGTAGACCAAGAAAGGGTGACGAGGACTACATCAAGCGCCCTGAAAATGCTTTCATCCTCTTCCGCAGGAAGTGCTGTGAGGAGCGACAACAAGCTCAAGAAGAGGCAGTATCGGCAGCGTACGCTGATGCCCCAACAAAGAAGCAGCGACAAGCAGATCTGTCAAAAACAATCAGCCAGCAGTGGAAAGCGCTTTCTGCAGAGGAGCGTCTCTACTGGGAAGAGCAGGCAAAGGAAAAGAAGAAGGAGCACGAGCAGATGTACCCGAATTACGTATATCGCCCCCAGCGGTCAAAGGACAAGAAGGGGAAGAAGAGCAAGCGAGGCGAGTTTGAACACGAGACGGATTGTGAGAGCAGCATCTCGTTTGTGCTTCCATTGTCACCCCCGACAGCGATGAAGCATGGCCGTTCTGCGTCCGCTCCTACTCCCCCACCTGCTCGGCAGACAATCCAAGTCCCGACGGTTTACATGCCTTCGTGTCCGACATCGCCGTCACTGTTACCAATGATCAGCCGCCGCGCGTCGCATCCAGACCATGGAATGAATTCATCAGCGTCGCAGTTTGATTTCTTGCCCCAACAGCAGTTTTCGCACCCTAACGCCTATGTGTCAGGCGTTGATGTGAGTACCCGATTAATGTCCGAGTTTGACGTCAGGCTGACAAGCGCTCTCAAGGCCAATGGATTCTACCATGGGATGTTCGAGAACCCCTCTGCGCCTCATCCTCTGTCGATTTCCACCGACATGTCCATGCTGCAAGCCAGTCAACAAATGGTTTCTCCAGTATCGTCAATAGCGTCCGCTTCATCCGGCCCGCATACCGGCCCATATACGCCCATAAACTGCATGCCTTCCGCATTCTCGTACCATGGGGATCTAGCGTCCTGCATGAATGATGGAGAACTAGACTCGCCCATGTCTGGATCCCCTCTGGATAACGTGCACTTCGGGTACCCCGAGTATTCTTGGGAAGGACAGGGCGCATGGGAAAGTCACAGCGACCTTCTTGCTGGAGACGAGTTTGACTTGAGTGCTATTCCTCCAATTCAGCTCGGTATGCCAGGATGCGGAGGAGAGTTGGCGTCCATGAGCCAGCACCCGTCGGCATTCAACATTGACTTTGCGCCTGGTTCCTTTGACGCATCGACGATGGAGGTGCACCAATATCCACTCGAGGCGCAGGGGCACGATACGTTTGAGCAGTTGTTCAATTTTGAAAACATGCTTGTGGCACCTGCCGGATTCTGATCTCTCAACCGATGTATGCGGGCATCGTCGGTCTTGGACTTTATTTTCATAGGACACCTGTAAAATCACCCTTCATCACATCCACATCAACGTCCACGCGCTCACCTTTTCCTCCGTGATAGATCTTGGTTTTTGTGGATACTATGTTGTTGAATTAGCTGTAATTATACATAGGTTTTATGTGCATACTCACATCGTTCCACGCACAATACCCTTCGTGCGCTACCACATCCCCCTCACTCAGTATGCCCCACTTTTGACGATTTACGTACGCCCCACCCCCCATTCACACTGCCTCGCACTTCACGAAGATACCCCGTTGTTGTAACTTGAAGATTATTACGGTTGTACCTACCGAGTTGCGCAGCAGATTTCATGCAGTCTTTGGAGACCAGTACCGTTGACGTGTGGTGAACGCAAGGTTTTTGAATGCGATGTCGTTACTGTGGTAGGAAGAAAGATTAGACGAGTGAGTCTGATGAACGTTTCACTCTGGAGCTTTTGCGGAGAGGTCAAGGCAGTGCATGGTGTATACATGAGGTGTCCACGGAGACGGTTTCCTCAGAAACGTTCTGACCCTAACCCTAAAATATACAAAGGATTGGTAAATACCAAACGTTCAAATCTACATGGCAGGCCCCATTCACTGTTCACTGTCCACTTGGTTGAGGAGCGTCGATATGGCGCTACTATGCCATAGTAAAAAGATCTGAATGAGAATCGAATATATGATGCGCTGTTCCAATACTGATCGAATATTTGTTTCCTACAAGTGACTTCCCACGCTTCCGGTGACCGCCTGTGACCAGCACAGCAAAAGAGCAGTGCAACAGCAAGCTTGTCCCCAATGCCCATGTCGCTCCCTCGCTCAGACTATGACCCCCGCAGGGTGTGTTTAAACCCATTTCCAGACCTCAACTTGAACTTGGGAAAGCATCGCCGGACTATTGGCATTTACCTCGCGGGCGCTTTGGTCCGTGCGCTTCTTCTACCTCCCTTGCTGACGCTAACCGCACGTCCTTTCCGTAGTTCGCACTTGCAAACTGGACTTTCCTCGATGCTGCCATCTTGTCTGCGCATGCTCACCCGCCTTATGATGATCCCCAAATCCCGCCTCCCGTTCATGTGATGTTCGTTGATTGGGTGCCGGGTATCTGCTCGCTCCTTGGCATGCTCATCATCAACATGATCGACAAGGATAGGATTAGAGGTGACGATTATGGAGATTCTAATGCTGTGTGGAGGGCCCGCCTTTTCCTTTTCATCGGATTTGCATTCATGGCTGGTGGACTGGCGGGGAGCGTGGTAAGCATCGATGTCTTTTTTTTTGACGCTACCCGATGTTTAATGTCCGTTGTAGTCTCTTCTCGTGCTGAAATACATCATGATGGACTACCCCGAGCAGTATACTTACTACGGCTATGCGAACGTGTCGCAGAACGTGGCGTTGATGCTGTCGGCGGTTGTGCTTTGGATTGCGCAGAGTGCGCAGACTGAATATGACTATAGCCTTACGCTTTAGTGACGGATGCGGTTTCGTTGATGTCATTGGATTTCTTCAGCGTAGCTGTGAATATGTATCTTTCTTTTGCGACTTTCTCGCGGGGATGCACGGATGGACTACAAGTCAAAGCGTCCATCCAGGATGGACGAAGCAACCAACTTCGACGGGTGCGCATGTTTGTACGAACATTGCCTTGTAAGTCTCCTATACGCTGTACTCTGCTGCTGCCCGATCAGCAGCAGCTCTGTCGGTGACGGTTGTAGAACTCTAGGCAGCATTAGACACACCCAAATAATTGTCCGCCAGCTTTGGATTGGCCGACTCGAAGTCTTCGACTAGAGTCTTGAGCCGAGAGGCTAGGGACCACTGCCCTGTTCCATGAACTTGACTGCCTGTTGTGGATTTCCATGACATGTGGCACATGACGCTGCATCTACCATCACCAAAATTTCCCATTCCAGCGATGGCATGCTAAGGTCGCATCAGCCCTTAGAAGGCCTCTAAGTGCCGGCAGGTGTATCAGGTCACAGGGTCCGCTTATCTGGTCATACCTAGGTTCGTTTTTTTCGCTAATGTGCTGCTCAACTGCTGATCATTCCTCAGTTGCTAGCCATGTATCATGCTGATATGCCCTGCGAAGCCATTTTCATTGTTCTATCCGGTTATCACACTGATATGTCATGCTAGACAGATATTAATTTGCTATCATATTACATGGCATTAGCTATGAGTAAGGTCCTGATTGTACTGTAAAGTGCGTGGTGAGTTACAACAGAGGGAAGTTGCAGTCAGAAACCCGGATCCTGGTAGTAGTACAACAAATGATGAAACAGACGGAAGTCAGTGCGAAAGTGTCGATGCGAAGACACAGCGAAAACAACAAAGAGATGGACAGCACTGTGAAGACCTTGATGTGAAGAGACATGATACAACGAGATGGAATGGTGTGCGGGCCTGAAATATGAATATCATGCTAGTCAGCACAACGATGGTAAGCAAAGCATGCGGTGACCTACAAAAGTAAGCGATCGTGACCGTTCATTTCTTCTTGCAGCTCGTCCTGGCCTTCTTTGGTGCTGGTAACGGTGACTGTACAACAGCCTTACAAATACGGCCCCTCTTGGCTTTGGACTTTGGTGGCTGGGGTTCTTTGTCGAGTTTGTCAGGCTCACTAAGATCACTGAAATCATTAACGGCTGGTTCCTTAGCAGATACTACCTGCTCCTCGGGCTTTTCGGATGTTGCAGATTCCTGAGGCTTTGGATCTGGGCTGGGAGGTGGAATCTCGGGTGGCAGACTCGTGCTAGATTTAGCGCCGTCAGATGCAGTGACAGGAACAGATGGACTCTTTGGTGGAGTAGGCAGCTCCTCTCCACCGGGACCAGAATCTGAAGAAACCATCTGCGCAGTGGCTTCGTCTGCAAGCCTCTGCTCATACTGCTTTCGCATTAGAGCGAAGTCGTCATCGTCATCGTCATCGGTGGTGTTCGTGGAAGATGAGGCGCGAAGCCCAAGTTTGTTTTTGAACAATTTGCTACGAAGCTCAAGGTTAGATACTGCTCATAACAGAAGTTAATACATACAGGTTCCAATGTTCGTGCAGTGCCTTTGCCCAACTAGGGTCTGGGGCGTCACGGATTGTCGAAATGATCCGATAGTATGCATCTCGGTAATTGTAAGTGCCGTCTTCTTCCTTCCACTTGTCGCGTGAACCGATGGTGAAACGGCTCTGTATAAGGACATTGAGTAGTAGTTAAAATGTAAAAAGTAAGCATATTGAAAGACGTACCTGAATCACACCATATGCAATATTCTCTGCTTCTACCTCCATCATATTATGGAGACGTGCATTACATGGACGCGTCCCAACAGATTCACTGTCTGTGCAAAGAGCGGAGGACGGTCCTGTGAAGAGATGCCTCATCACCTGAGAGAGACAGGTTTGATGAATACTCAAAGATCAATTGGTCTAATAAAAAATCACTCACTTGCTCGAGAAGGTATCCTTCAAATAGCCCGTTCTGCACCAGCTGAGGGTTGAAATGTTCCCCAGCGATCTTACCAGAGTATACCATGGCCGGCCAGACCAATGCGCGCATCTTGATATCTCCATTTTCCAACTTTTGGCGTGTTCTGATCACAACCATCAGTAGCTTCAACCAATGGTGGAGAGTACTTACGCTATAGGATCTTTCAAATATTCACCCAAGTGCTTCACAGGGCAGAGCATCCTGGCGAGCTGCGGGTGATTAATACCCATCTTTGCGTGTGACCGTTGATTATTAGCACGAATGGGAGGATCCAGATCTTTGTCGTCAGGGTCATATGCTGCATACTGTCCAATGACAGGTTTCAGATGGCTAGCATCCTCCGAACGAACTTGTCCGATAATCATTTGCATCTGTAAGTGGCATTAGCGCGCAAACCAGTGCATATATGCATGCCTTACCTCAGTGAGAAGTCCCTCAAGTTCTCGCCGCTTCTTCTTGTTACCATTGACCAGCGTTAGTAGGTATGGGGCAGCCGTGGTTATCTTCTTGTAGGTTCGCATCATTCGTGCCTCTTCATCCTTGGAGCTAGAGTAGTGTTATCAGCGAAAATGAAATGTGATCATGAGCTGTACTTACATGTTCTTCAATATTGCTTCACGGTCACTCTTAACTTGTTCGTCCTCGATATGGTCCGCTTTTTCAGCTGCTTCTCGCTGCTCGACAAGAGGTGCGACCCAAAAGACATCAGTAAGTTTGCAAAACATGTCTACCCCTCGGGGTATCCAATGTGCAATGTGTAAGCATTGCTCTTGCAGTGACATTCCTTTCCTGTATCGGACATTGAGAGATAAGCATGACTCAGATGTGCTGGCATGTACTTACTGTTTGGGTTTGTTGCCTGAGTCTGAGTCTTTATGTTTCCTAAGATGGAGGGATTAGATATGCATATATGCACCTGATAATGCGAAACTGACTTACTTTGTTCGTTTTTTGGGTTTTTTCGCGTCGGTGTTGCTATCCGATGATTCCCTCGCGCGTTTTTGCAGGGATTTCTTCCGTTTCGGTTCTTTGTGCATTGGCGAAGTCGTAGGTGGCGAAGTGGAGCGTGACTGACTCATCATCGAGTCATCGCTGTCTGATGACGAGCTACTGGAGGTTGACAGTGAGCGATGCCTACGTGCTGGCATGATGGTAGTAGTAGATAAGATGGAAATAAGACGCGTGCATGGCATTATCGATTACAAGCTTTTGTTTGGTTCTATTGACGTGTTTCGAGAACACGCTGGGAAACCTCGACGCGTCTATGCGATATCTCAAAATCTATGTTGACGCGTCAATTACAATGATTAATTCTACAATTACATGATTCTTGTGTACAGACTACAAAATAAAATAACATGAAAGCAGTGCGAGAGCAAAAAGAACGGTACAGCAAAATATAAACTAAGTAAAGTCTGTGGTAACAGGAGCAGGCACAGCTCGCAAAACATCTAAACTGGCAATGCAATCCTTATCTTCCACGTCCCTGAAACGGAGATGGCGGCGGGGCGGCCAATGAGTGCTACTGTTGAATCTGGGTTTTCGTGGCAGAGGATCTTTGCAGGCTCCCACTAAGCGCACTGGTCTCGCTTTGACAGTGTTATTTCTGTAAATGAAAATTTGTCAGCATGATGATCAAGTAAATATAAGAAAACCTTACCCGGAAGTCTGAGACGTAATTTTGAGGCCTGCAAGATCTTCAGCGAGCTTGATGGTATCGGCTGAGAACCTAGAAAGTTTAATGTTAGTTAATATGACGCGCAAGACCAACTCACGTTTTGATTTTCTTGCGCTCGCGATCGGTTCTGTACATTGAGTTAGCAATCTATTTGTGAGAAGATTGGAACAAAATGACACACCTTTTCCTTTTGCGACTGCCTGGTATCAATAACTCCGCCTCGCTATCGGTAGATTCCTCAATATGGACCATCTTGACGGGATCCTTGAGCCGGATGATTAGTTTCTAAATCAAAGTCAGTAAGTAATATGAAAAGATCGAGATGACTCACCAATGGGCCCGGGTTCTCGGGCGTAAACTTAATCTCGTAAGTCGGCCAGCTAGTCAGGAGGTTCTCGATATCCATGACAATGACATTGTCATGGATAATGACCTGGTCGGTACCATCAATGAGAATAGACTGGGCTGACATAGTAGTAGATGATTATAAAAACGATTATGAGAAACATGTAGTTGCGTCTCTTTGCATTTCTGGCATTTTCCAGCTGACTTTCAAAAGTCACGTGATTTTTGCCAACCAACCGCAACCTTCACTTCTATTCCTCTCCATGCAGCGCACCCCTTTCGAATGAAGGCAGATGGACGGCATAAACTATGCCTGGAGGACATCTATATCTGTTCTTACAATCTAGCTCGTCTGAAAGCTCGTTTCTGCGACTGCCCCACTGCACTCTCTGGGATGACGCCACACGAGCAGGTGCACTCGATGCTTTGCCACACAACACCCGGATGCACCTCGCTTGTCATGGGAAGCAAGACCGCAAGCAGCCTTACCATTCACGTTTCACCATGAGAGACGAACCTCTGAGACTCCAATTTTCGGGGTTCAAGAGCGTCATTGACACACTCAAGTGAGTAGTTTGACACTTATTTTGTTCTAGGTCAACTCTGATTTTGGCGCTCCTAACCTACCAGAGATATTGACTATATACGCCCACTTTTACATCACGCTTGCTATCCCCGGATCCCCCACTCCACTTGTGTCATTCCCACATTTGGCTCTATTCTGGATGGTTCTGGTCCCCTCCCTGTCTAAGTGTCAGAGGTGAGTTTTAGTTTTTGGATCTTCCTTCTCCATTCCATGACTCAAGTTGACTGGCGTTTTGTAGGTGAGCCAGCCTGGTAGGTCTCTTCTTACCCCTCTCGTCAACCAGGCGCTTCCCCTCCTGATCAGCATGGTGATTGATGAGAATCTCCATGTGAAAGATACAACAGCGTCTAACAGATGCCACTTCCAGTGCACCCATTATGTTATTTGTACTGTATGCTTTACAATATTCAATATCAATTTCTAAATGTTTGGTGTCGCAGTGTGACTTGTGGCTTGGTGAGCTTGGCACGCTGGTCGCATGAGCAGTGGATCAGCCCACGACTCTTGAGCTTATCTTGCTCAAGGATTAGAATCGGCAGCAGTCGACACCGAGTCTTGGTGACTATAACATCACCAAAACCGCTCAAATGTCACAGCACATGACACTACCTGATTAGGAATTTTGAAATCGACCGAGTATTACAAAGCATATTTGCATGCGTCATACGAAGCTTACACGTTATAAACACGTCACGACCCTCACACGAATCTTAACACAGTTCAACCACAGTGACAGCGACATATATTGTAGTTATAAGGTGGTAGTACTATTATATGTACCTCGTTACAGTAACAAATGAATATATGTGCGTTTGAAAATTTTAATCTGCCTCCTAATAATGAGATTTAAGATGGGTGACTCGACAACAGATCACACAATGGATCACACAACGGATCAAATGTGAAAACATAGTATATTATACTACAGAGCGCCGTAGCCCTCTTCCGCCATGAAATTGTCATCTAACTCTTCTCCCTCGTCTGCTTCTATCCTATCAGGGTCCTCCTCCTCCTCCTCTCCATCTCCTTCCTCCTCTTCCTCTTCCTCTCCGTCTCCTTCCTCTCCCTCCTCTCCGTCACTGTCACCTTCCTCTTCCTCCTCTCCGTCTCCATCTCCATCTCCGTCTGTTTCCCCTTCCTCGTCCTCTTCCTCTTCCTCCTCTCCGTCTTCCTCCTCCTTTACCACCCGCGCCCCATCACTTTGCAGGAACTCATCCCATTCGCGAGTTATCTTGTGGCCGATACCTCCCCCTCGGTACCGCATAAACATATCTCTATCTACGAACCTATAAATAGATAGATCAATTAAGTAGAAGTCGATAGGCGCAGCGCACTCACATGTTTACATAGAAATACACCCAATCTTGATTTGAATCTGCCTCGCGTCGGACAAATGAATGAGGAAGCAACTCATCAGTCTTGCCAAATTGAAAAGCTGGAATAAGATGAATCCCTCGAATGATAACATCAGGGTCCAGGAAACCGAAGGCGCCGGGATCTTCGCCAACAAGAAAGCCAATGCGATGCAACCATTTTGCAGACCACCCAGATTGGTAATCTCCATCGCGTCCAAACCATCGCACGAATAGGAAATCCATCCGATGCGGTTTCTCCATGGACGCATCATTGCGATCCCAAACATCGATGTGGAAGATCCGGATGATCCGCGCATACAATAAGGGTGTCGTGCGTCATCGGTCTCGTGCGACATAACCATAATGTCAGCACGGGTGCGTGGGTTGAGTGAGTCTTGCTCTCGCCGTAAGTCGTAGGTAGTGTAGTTGATCCGGAGGATGCTGTGCTCGTGGAGTTTGTTATTAGCGATAATGATCTGGGACTGTTCTTCGTCAGTGAATTCAAGCTCTTCTCCAGTGTACTCGATCCCATGAAGACGTGCAAGAAGATGATCTTTGAGTCTTGGAATAAAGTCCTATTCCTCCCATCAGATGAAATCACTCTAAAAGATTATAAAAAAGACGCACCACTACTGCTTGATCATCCTCTGGCAGTTCACTTAGCCATTCTGTGAGATTGTGTGAGGTCCTAGCATACTTAGAAATATGGTAGTGATCGGCTGGTGACGTCCGATCGCGTTGGCGGCGCTGTGATACGGCATCACCTTCGTTTGATGTCAATGCAGCTCGTGCCTTCACAATCTTTCCCAGCAATCTTTCCCTAGTCTCGATCCGTGTCATACTTGACACGGTGTTCTGCTTGCCCTTGGGTGTTTTCGGATACCAGCGCTTCACGCGCCGATGCTGAAGTTCACCCTAGTACATATTCAAATAGTATGATCAGTATATATACTACATATGCATTCAAATGAAAACTTACTGGCTGCGTGCTGAAGCTATCAGTAGTACCAAACTGTCGGATTGTATCGGGATAATCTCCCAACACGTGATACTTGTAGGTGTTGAGATTGAGTTTCTTGTGCTTCGGACCCGATAGAACCGCCTTGCCCTTGCCTTTTAGGTCTGCTTCTGGAAGCTTGGAGGCTAATGCAGCTTCCCGTCGTCCACGTGTTGCATATTCATGAGGTAGCTCTGTCGTATAGTAGCGCTCACATGTTGTACGGGCAAATCTTTGTATCGTCTGGCCCAGAACAGCTGTGGCATTGTTGAAGAAGTTAAGAGTGTCCTCGGTATGCATGCACAACTTTGCAAACCCGTGCCAAGTTGCCAGATCGAACAGAAGGTCTAGAACCATTTTATTGTCGTCATCTGGCAGTAAGCCCTCGAACACAGGAAGCGCACACTATAAATAAACCCAGATCATCAACAACTATATCAAGGAATTTGGGACCGATACTTACCTGCAGAAGATCCTCAAAGTCCCTTGCAGCTAAGTATTTCATCGACGACGCATTTGAATTAAACTTTCGTATGGTTCCCCTACCAAAGGTTGGCGTAGCACGATATCTATTAAGATCTATCAGTAGACGTAATGAAAATTTGAAAATACACACCTCTTATTGAGCTTCTGGACGGAATCTCCACCAGCTGCATGTAAAATGCGCATTAAATGAGTGAAATTCGCCTTCCACACACCGAGTTTGAATTCATGAAGTTCATCGACCACGAACATTCGAAAACGGTTGAATCCGTAAGGTGACAACTTTACAGAAAATGAGTTCTATACACATCATTAGTTATTAGACAGTGAAGCAATATAACAGACTTACTCGAGTTGGTACCAATGACTCGTCATTGAGAATATTCTTGACACGTGTCCCATCAACAGGCACACCCAACTGAAAAATGAGTGCCCGGGCATCATCAACTTCTCGGAGGTGTATCCTGTCATCCTTTCGCATGCGCCTGATCCGACGTTTCATATCTACCTTCGATCCCATCAAAGGAATCTCGTTCTTCTCTGTGAGACAGCGTGGACAAGCGCATTGTCCGAGATTTTTGATGCCTGTAAGAATAACTCTAAGAAGCATTAGTAATATATAAGTGTTCGAGAATGAATTAATGTACTCACTTCTCGGGATAGTCGGCTGAGTATGTGAAAAACCTAGGGAACACTCTACGAGTGATCCCATCGCTACATTTTATTACTATACCGTACTGATAGGCATGCATAAACTTGTCATCCAGCAGTAGATCCCATATAGCCTGCATCAACTCGTGTTTGCAATGCGTGAAGACCTGGCTAGTTGAAGGCTCGCCAAAAATAAACATGTACTGATCTTGTAGATCTTCGGGCAACTGAAGATCGGTTTAGAGTTAGGTGTATTTGTAGATATAAATCAGGAACTTACTGAAGGAATGTATGCGACGTGGTGACATGCAGAGGCAGTTGGTTTGCCCCGGGTGTACTTTGATTGGTTGCCGAAATACAAATAGAACGGCCAGAGTGAAGTGTCACCAAAATTCGCCAGATGGGTAGCATCGGACCAGAGCATAAGCGATGCAATGACACGTTCGAGATCCTCTCCGGCTTCACGAGGCAGATCATTGATCTCTGCATATGTCTCCACCATTTCGGCGCTAGAGTAGGCTTCTGAGAAGACCTCGACGTCGCGACCGTTCGGAGATTTCCAGAACTCGCGATAGGGCGTCATATTGAAATTTATTGCGACGTCGTCCTGGAAAACAGACTCAATGATGTCAGTGATCGAGCGGTGATAGACTCCGGGGATTTCGAGCTCTGGGGCCTCAGTCTCGGTATTCCACTTTTTACCCTCTTTGGGCAGCCTGATCTTGACGGCAGATCGGCGCCAGCCAAATTCCTCGCGGAACGGATTGGACTTATCCTGCAAATATAAATCAATGTTCTTTGATTCCCGTTTATGGGAAAATGAAAGAGCATCACTATGATTGAATAGCGGATCACCAATGAAAGTGGTAAGTCGTTGTAGCTCTGTGATGGACTGCTGGCCGGTCCCGGAGTAATGATAGGCCATGAGTAGGCCGGAAGTGGGGTTTGAGAAAGCTGTGTAGAGATCGTCTTGACTGATCTCCTTAGATGACAAGCCCTCAGTGATCCGACTGGAGCTGGGAATCCGGTCACCTCCAGCAAGTGTCGGAGCATCGGTAACACTTTCAAGGGTATTTTCAGTGGGGTGTACACTGGGGCGGGTAGGGTAAATTCGGTAGAGCCCTGCTTCGTTAGGTTCAGTCTCAAAGGGAATAAAAAGGGGTGGGTCATCATGCTCTGATTGCTGTGGGGATGGAGTACGAGGCAGGGGGTCCATATGTTGATCCGCGATGACATCATTGTGATGTACACGTTGCTGACGGTCGGAGAGCGGCATATGGGCAAGGTGAGTTGCAGACCCTGGCAGAAAGTCTGCGAAGCGAGCGGGCATGCGGATTCTGCATCCAGAGCGCTGCGAGACAATAGGTTGGGGTGAGGGAGATGGTACACGCCCCATTTCAATCTAGCAAACATGTAGTTAGCACGATCCCACTTGATAAATCAAATCAATACATACATTGTCTTCCTGATCGATATACATGTCATCTTGAATATCTTGCTGATCGGGAACTACAACCTCTTCAGGAATGCGATCGGGAGACTTGTCATGACGCGCTCTCTTTTCTTTTCTTTTCTTCTTCTTCTCCGACTTGCGTTTCCGACTGAAAATTTGATCAGTAAGGGAGAAATCGTATGCGCATTGGCTTGTATGGGCCGATAACTGTTTGCGTGAACTAAATGTTGAATCACAAGCTAAACAGCTGAGATGATTGCGGGCCATGGGGTGCCAGGACCGGGAAATGTTTCAGAACTTAAGAGTCAGGCAAGGATATATAAAACCGTGTATATTTGAATTAAAAAGAGTGTACGAGTAGCTAGAAAGACGCACTACATATCCAAAATTGACAGAACGCACCTCAAGTCTCAAGAGAGAGAATCACCGGAATTCCACATCAGAGTGGCATGTGAATCCTCCCCGGGATAATTACACCGGGGAAGAGGTGGGACCTATGCATATGAAGTTAGCCCAAGAGTTTCCTAAGTTTGAGATTTACCTGATCAACATACGATCAAAAGTAAGGGCATGTGATCATAAGTAATAACATATAACATATAACATACGATCATGGTTGATTTTCAAATTCAGTCTCCACCGGGTTCTCCCGGCTGATTGTGTGAAGTTTTTGCATCGGTTGCTATCTTTATCCAACATTAATATCAATGTCTAACGTCACTGCCGACGACGCCTGGACATCTGTGGTAAACGTCTTTGGGGATGTCATATTTGTTGATATCCAGAATGCAGTCTCCTTAGACAATACTTACTGCTTTAATCTCAATCTAGATTCTCCGGGTCCTAAGGTATTTTTTTTTTTCATTTGAAAACTAATCTAATGATTGTCTTAGAAAATAGTCTTTCGCATACGTCAACAGGTCACAGATTCTGACACGGAACCTGAGATGGATTCTGGTGCCTCGGAGCTGGAAACTGAAGATGTGGAGGAGGGTGGGAATGATGCGGAGATGAAAACCGAAGACACAGAGGATGAAAATCTCGCTGCAATCAATCCAGAATTTCAGTAAGTTGTCAGTATTTCATTTGGAATTTTAACTCAGTGACCTTTCTCAAGGCCAGTTGTTGCGTCTCCTTGCGACCTTCTCACCAGGCGCACTGGGAACCCCAATCCCGATCCTGCAAATCCCACTGCGCCGTGGAGTTATTATGTCAAGGCAAGAACTGAAACGCCAGACTTGGACTCCTCAGATGAGGAGAGCGTGTAACATCTCATTTTTTTTAGTGTACTACATGTATATTACGAGACCTTGCTCAAATGTTACTTTGTATTGTGTGTCGCATCATATGAATCTAATATGTTATTAATAGATCTATCTAAACAAACAGTTATCAATAACACGTATCAATAACACGTTGAATATCGCGCAATCTTATCTCTCTTTCTCTCACCAACACCATGGCTCGGCGCAAACGCTCTGACTCGATTTCATCCGCTTCCTCATCTGGATCTTCGGGATCTAGCTCTTCATCTACGAGCTCCGAAGATTCCAGAATCAGTACTCCTCCTAGCACACCACCCCCTCGGGTACCTAGCAAACGCGGAAGGGACGCGTCCAAATCGTCTGACAAGGGCGGACGTAAGTCCAAAAAGGCCAGGTGAGTGATGCTGCCAGTTGTTCGGATTAGAACTCACCTGCACCATATAGGAGACATAGCCCTGTAACGATCAATAAGAAGAATGAAAAGCCAAAAAGGTGAGAGATTTTTTATTCATCTACATTTCAGATTGACGAGATTCTAGAAGATCGCGTAATAAATTACTTACGCCGCGGGAGCAGTGTATCCACGTTGCACGCTGGATCCCACGCGACCTAGACATGTTCTGCGATCTCAAGCAGATGATCCAGGTATGTCTACTTTTAGAGCAGGAAGAAGCCGCCGAGGATGGAGATGAAACGGAAGAAGAGCAAATCAAGGCTGCTCGGAAGAAGATTCTGGATGACTGGTATGTATAGTATATGACCGCATATATGCGCACTAATATTGTTTTTAGTGATGAACTTACGCGTGCGCGGTACAAGCGGACGTTCGAATACGTCATGGGACACGCTCCTTATCTCGAGACTCTGATTGGCCGGAGGAAAAAACGCGAGGAGCTCACGCAACTCATCGGCGAGGTGCGTAACTTTCAATTGTACTAATCAGAGCTAACTATTTACAGATGCAAAATATGATAAATCATACGCGCTCTGAGGATGCAAGTCGCCTCAGGTCACGCATGGGCTCATACGCAGCCCCAAACCCCGACAAAGACGTTGTCCGCCCTCCAATCACTGACAACAGCAAGAGTCGTGCCCAAATGGGATTCAACCACGTCCAGCTGGGCAAAATGCTTTGTCCGGCTAAATATCTGACCGACTACATCAAGGATCCGCACGGGTATGTTCTATTTTTTTTTTAATCAGTTGTATTAACGGTAGGCACTACAGGATGAAGACAAAATTCGATAGCGGGTCATTGAAGGTAACCGCTGCCTTGTGGCCCGCTTATCTCTATCCAGGCGACATTGCGGGCGAAGACTTCGACTCCGAAGATATACTTGAAGGGCTTTTTCGTGGATATCTTTTGGAGCGAGTACATTTTTTTTATTCAATTATATCGGACGACTCTAATATATACAGGTTACTAAACACGTATTTACATCTCCATCATCTGCACTCAAGGCCGGCGTCTCCAATGGCACACATGCTTGCAATGCGAAACTCCATGGGATGGCAGGAGTGGAGGCCGAGCATATCGCATATGCTGCGGTTCAGGTAAGTGTTTGTTTTTGACATGGACTTCACTTACTTAGTCTGTACTGTACAGGCTCGCTTCGCAATCAGTTCGCTCGATAAATGGAAAGATCGGGACGCCTTATTTTATTATACTGACTTTTATACCAGAATAGTTAACTTAATTCGGGGGAGGATAGATGGGGAGTGGGTCGACTCCCTGCTAGGACATTATAACAAGTAAGTAATTTTCTACACTATTCTCTTATCTAACATGGATCCAGGATATTGTTTGGCAGTGAAAACGGTGCCAGACTTAGTCACTCTGCAAATGTCGAGTGTTCGGAGGACGACGACATGATCGCCATAGAACGGCAGCTTGCAGCACGTGCAGCACGGGCTTCCGGATCCTCGGACACGACGTCTACACAGTCTTTGGTACTCGATAAGCAACAAGAGTCGCATCGCAAGTCCTCTACTCCTGATAGGCTGCCCCCTCCAGATTCTCCTGTAGGCCAAGCACTAGCTAATCCTCTGTCACTTCCTCCTGTCAACTCACACAAGGAGACGGTCTTGCCTGCACCACCCCCTGCCCCAGATCCTCCTGTCAACTCGCATGAGGAGACGGTCTTGCCTGCACCACCCCCTGCCCCCGATCCTCCTGTCAACTCGCACGAGGAGATGGTCTTACCTGCACCACCCCCTGCCCCTGATCCTCCTGTCAACTCGCACGAGGAGACGGTCATACCTGCACCACCCCCTGCCCCCGATCCTCCTGTCAACTCACGCAAGCAGAAAGCTTCCGCACCCAATGTGGCCACTTTCGATGACGACAGCCCTCTGACGGAAGAGGAGGAGGAGGAGGAGGAGGAGGAGGTTCGGCCTACTAAGCGCAAACAACTCAGAAAGAGCGGTGTTGCTGTCCCACCCAAGAAGGCTTCGAAACGCAAGTCAAGGAAATAGTTTGTTCAAGGTAAGTCGCATTACTCTCGCAGTCCGTTTGATACTTATGACCTTCACTCACTTCACGTTCTAGCTACCGCATCATTTTCCCGTCTTCCTTTGCATTCACATTCATACCACCACGCTGACCCATCTGCTTGTGTGCTTTATTCACGGACTAATATGCATCCTCTCATAGACTTCGTTTTTCGCTGCAGTCTTCAATGACATCACGCATATGCTCTTGATCGCCATTTTCAAATTCAGTGCTCATGTCCAGACGATCGGTACGCAGTTACCACTAGTACATTAGATTATATCCCACTGTATCGCATGTATTCATATAGCTCAATAATATGTGGTTATCATGGAATATCATTGTGATTTGATGTTATAACTAAATATAAGACAATGCAGCCATACAGCGTTCTGGAACATGGCAGCAGGTATATCATGCGATCTGGAACATGGCTGTGACCATATCATAAAAATCGATTCGGTATATTGGTATGTATTCTAGGCGCTGTTATAGATACTAGGCACAGTCGTTACAGTGTGTTACAGTGTTTACATGTGTATATAAAGTTATATATACGTTGGACAGTTTTGGTGATGAAAGACTTCAGATGCGTTGCGACCAGGTAACTTATCACTTTCCTCACTGTGTTGTATCTTGTTAACTATGTCAGGCCGTCCAACGTGCCTCGGTTGTGGGAGGCAGTTCAAATCAACAAGGCAGCTGTCGTCGCATGCTGCACAGTGTGGGCATAATATGTCTGTTAAGCTGACCGACTCTATCTATCAAAAGCCAAAAAAGCGCAGGTCGGATAAGCACAGCAAGAAGAGGCCTCGTATTGAAGACTCAGATGAGATTGTTCAGGACGGAATCCAGCATATCTGCAATGATGGCTGGGTTGACCCGCCTGATGATGACATGCCCGTGAGTATTTCATTTATAGCCTCTCATAATATTCATAAAACATTGTAGCAGCAGGATAATGATGTTGCTGGACCGTCACACATAGCTGGCGACAATGTTCCACTCCCTGAAGATAATGTGAGTGTTTTCTTTTAGTGAATTACATTGTAATGTCTCGTTGATCTTGATACAATTTCAGGTTACAGACCTGCCACCCCGTCCAGTTGTCTCACAACGCTCTGGGCGCACAATCCGAATGCCACGCCGCTATGTCGATTACCTTCCTGGTTCAGCAACACATCTTGCTCATATGCCAGGCACCAGTCGCCAGCAGTGTGGTGAGCAGCCTCAGACTGCAGCATTGGCCTCACATACAGAGGTCAACAGTGCTGTCACTCGCCCTCGGTCACCCAGCCCCACCCCTAGCCTAGAACCCACCCTTGTGCCTTTCGAGACCAAACCCGACAACATGGGCCTATATCGTATCTATCCCACCCATCCCACACTGGTTCCCACAGACGGCACCACTCTTAACACTGTGACGGATGCCCCTACTCTTGACTGCGGTCAACCAGGCTCAAAGTGCACGAAGATTCTTGCTGGACTTCCGTCCACAGATGTAGGGATGGATGAATTGTTCGATGCATTCACCAATCCAACGTGCGGACTTTTGATGGCATGGCAGTATTCTGGGACAGGTCTGAACTCGGCCGCGCACTTTGATCGCCTTGGTACATTTCTCGATGACCCTCTCTTCTGCCAGAAAGACGCAGTTGGAATCATGCATACCCGTGAGTCGAAGCTGCTCAATAGATATTTGGACGACAAGTCCAATCCTTTCCAGGAGGAATATGGTTGGTGCGAATCCACAGTCAGGATTCGTCTACCAAAGGAGAAGCAGAAATGGGCATCAGAGGAGGATGCTCCTGAGTTGGAGATACCTGGAGTATACCACCGCTCACTCATTGACATTATCACAGCCGTTTTTGAGGACAATATCTCGCAGACCTTCAATATGACGCCTTTCACTCAGTACTGGAAGATCTCAGAGGAAAAGACCGTCCAGGTCTTCTCAGAAGCTCACAGCTCCCCTGCCATGCTCGAAGCGTACGAGGAGATTAATAAGTTGCCGCGTGAACCTGACGATGGTCTTGAACATGTGGTCGCCTCCCTCATGTTTTGGTCCGATGCGACTCATCTAACTAATTTTGGGGACGCTTCAATGTGGCCGTTTTATTTATTTTTTGGGAATCAGTCTAAATATACTAGAGGAAAGCCAACATCTGGTGCATGTCACCATGTCGCCTATATACCAACTGTACATTGTCTCATCTGCTACTGCTGAACATTAGGGCTGAATATTTTGAGATAGCTCCCCAGTGATTTCCAAGAAATCTATATTGGCATATTTGGGGAACCCTCGACAGACCAGACATATACCTTCTGCAAGCGGGAGCTGATGCACGCTATCTGGACACTCCTCCTGGACGACAAGTTCATGGATGCTTATGAACACGGTATTGTCATCAAATGTTCAGATGGCATCACTCGTCGAGTTTTCCCTCGGTTTTTCACTTATTCAGCCGACTATCCAGAAAAGTAGGTATCATTTTTAACCTTGTTATTTACCCTGACATTATTCTCTAGAATTCTACTTGCGAGTATCAAATTTCTGGGTCAATGCCCATGTCCGCGCTGTCTGGTGAAGAAGGCGGATGTTCCAAAGATGGGAATGAAGTCTGATTTGAGACGCTGAGACAAGTTGCAGCACGTCGATGACCATTCACGACGTCATAGTGTTGCAAGGGCTCGGTCACTCATATTCGAAAACGGGGCTCCAGTTTCTGGTACTTGGGTGAACAATCTTTTGAACGATAAATCCATGGTGCCTACTCGAGTAAGTACATCTACCTAATCTTATAACTTGTCCTGATCATATACTAGAACGCGTTCTCAGAGAAACTCGCGAGGTTTGGATTCAACTTGTTCGTCCTGTTTGTCGTGGACCTCCTGCATGAGTTCGAAATTGGGGTTTGGAAAGCAATCTTTACTCACCTTATGCAAATTCTGCATGCAGCAGCAGGAAATTCCGTTCAAGACCTCAATAAACAGTAAGTAATGGTATACTGACAGCGTCAGCCCGACTGATATATTGCCAGGTATTGCATGGTTCCAACTTTCGGACAGGGCACTATTCGGTGTTTCCACAGTAATGCGTCCTCTATGAAGAAACTTGCTGCAAGAGATTTTGAAGATCTCCTTCAGGTACGTCTTATGGGCTATTTGTAAATTACGCTATAATATAATCATGCAGTGTGCCCTCCCTGTATTCGAAGATCTTCTTCCCAAAGAGCATGACTCGATCGTCCTCGACCTTCTCTTTGACCTAGCCGTATGGCATGGGTATGCAAAGCTCCGATTGCATACTGATGATACCCTGGGTTTTTTCGACACTGCGACCGTGGTCTTGGGTCAGTCTGTATGAAAGTTTTCCAAAACAACATGTGCGCACTATCACACCACTGAGCTCCCTCATGAATATGCTGCCCGTGGACGACGAGCTGCAGCCTTGGCGAGTCAGCAGACTGTTAGGGATGGGAAGAAAAAGGCCACGGATTCAGCGGCCATTGGGCCAAAGTTGAAGAAGCTCAACCTTGAGACCTATAAGTATCACGCACTTGGAGACTATCCTAATACGATACGGCACATGGGAACCACTGATAATTTTTCTACTCAGCCAGTACATTTTTTTAAGAAATATCTAGGCTTTACATGCTTACACACACTGGTAGGGCGAACTGGAGCATTGATCACTTAAGCGTTGGTACCCTAGGACTCCGAAGAGCAAGAAAACCACAGCAAAACATATGGCTCGTCAGGAGGCACAACACCGACTTATGAAGAAGATCCTGAAACGACGCAAGCAGCTGGCAGAAGCAGCTGGTCGGCATAATAAGAAACGTCAATGCACTTCGCCCTTTGATCATTATCATATATCACACTACCTGAAGGCATCGTATGACCTCACTGCATGGCTGAGTGAACTTGACAATGACCCAGCGACGCAGGTATGTGCGCTTATTGTGCTAATATCATTTCTAATCTACTGTGAGGTAGAATTTTATTCCACGTTTAAAAGACCATATTCTAGGCCGCCTTCGAGGGATCGAATACTCAGGTGATGAACACGAATTTACTGATGAAGATCGGGACCAGGTCATATTTGCAAACAACCAACTGCACGAACATGGTGTGCTACAGGTGAACTATACTACGTATGACCTTCGAAGGGAGCAAGATACGATTAACCCTCGGACTTGTGCTGATATTATGGTCCTGTCGCACGAAGAAGATGACAAACGCCATCCATACTGGTATGCACGAGTTGTCCGAATTTTTCACTTGGACGTTTGGTATTATGGCGGTGAGAATACAGCTACATCAAAACCACTGCGCATGCACGTACTTTTCATACATTGGTTTGGGCGTGATACTACGTTCAAGGGTGGCTGGTCTGCAAAGTGTTTGCACCAGCTTGGATTCTTCAAAGGCGATGATCCCGTGTGTTTTGGATTCCTTGACCCTGATCAAGTGATTCGTGGGGTGCATCTCATTCCTGCCTTCGCACATGGGCATACAGATCACTACATGGGACCCTCATTTGTCCGTCGCGAAGAAGATGGTGATGAAGACTGGCGGTATCACTATGTCAATATGTATGTCCTACTTTTCTTCTATACTATTCGCAATTCTAACTACTGTACAAGGTTTGTAGACCAAGATATGTTCATGCGGTTTCGCGGTGGAGGTGTTGGTCATAAGGTCACACGGGAATGGGACAACTTCTTGCAGAGTGACGGAGCCCCTGCAAATTCCCCCACTGATGATGAAGAATTGGATGATGTTGAGATGGATGTTAGGGAGGATGGCGAGGAAGACGGCGAGGAGGATGGCGAGGAGGATGGCGAGGAAGACGGCAAGGAAGACGGCGAGGAAGACGGCGAGGAAGACAAGGAAGATGAGGAAGACCTAGACGATAGAGTAGAGGCTGATTCAGATGAGGAGCTTGACGATGATGTGCTTGCACGAGAGGGTTATGGTGCACTTTAATTATATTACTCAATGATACTGTAGAGTTACGACCGTAGCTTCGCGCCCTTTTGGGTGTGACCATGTCACACTTAGCTTCGCAGCTTCGTTGGGCCTTGCAACGTGTGACACACCCAAATTAGCTTCGTCCCGACCGACATGGATTCGCCAACCCGACTCGGTGAAACCACCTTCCCTCTACCTTTTAGTGGTGACATTGACCAAGATCCTCAGGTCGTTTCCTTGGGCCGTTTGACGTGGGCATTTTTCCGATGGATAAGAAAGACAGACAGCTGCATCCCATGTGAGTTTGACCTTTCCTCAGCATGTCTATCAGCTTTGACCCGTCAGAATGGATCTCATGCGGCCGCTCGTTTCCTCAGACAGGTCCCCCAAAATTCATCCAGAATGAGATCAAGCGCCTTCAATCTATGCCACCATGGATTCGCATTTCCATCCCTTCCCGAGATCTCCCTGTGGACACATTGCTCAACCTTCCCATCAACCTCGCATTCGACGATGTCGATAAAGGATCGGCCCCCACATTTTTCTCAAAAAAACCAGCTTTACTTGATTCCGAGCTTCCTAAGGACTTTTTATCATGTCCTATCCCATCCCTTGCACTCTCATCAGAGCTTCAACAACTGTTCGGACAAGCATGGTTTGATGGGTGCCATTCCATTATTCACGCAGCATTCCCTTTTTGGTCGCACAAATAACTCGTCCATAGCGATTTTTGGTTTTTTTGTTAGCAATTTTACCTGTTTTACCGCGTGTCACAAAATAGCTTCGCTCCCTGAAATTTAGTGTGACCGTCACATCAAATAGGTTCGATTCGTTGTGGGGTGGGACGCGTGACGAAGTTACGGTCATAACTCTACAGTATACTACACATGGGATAGATAATGTCATAGCAGACCAAGATAAACATTAGCAACTCGCTGTCAGGTTGACATACAGCTTAGCATGACATTGTGCAAATGCCATATAGTTTAGCATGACACAGAGCCAATGATTACTCGAGACCATGACGTGGCACGTCTGAGAAGCGTTGTGGCGCAGCCGCAACCCAAATCAGGCAATTTCTGATTTGTGGACTTTTCGTGATGACTGACAGTGAGCGTGCACCACCAAAAGCAGTCGCAGCTTCTCGCCGGAGGTTCTGTGAAACAGTCTTGAACAGCATGCAAAGGGAGGCCTCCCTAGGGCCTGTGGAGGCGGGCTTTCAGGCAGGTTACTACCTACAACGAAACCTGCCCTGAAAGGCCTTCGGTACCTTTTCCAAGTGGTGCCAAGGATGGACAAACCGGTATTGCGTTTAAAAATATTAGCGCAAGTCGAGATAGGCTGTGGAGCAGAACAGTACGTCGAACATACCGGAACCCGATGTACTTGGATCGGACCAAAAATACATCAAACTTAGTAGATCTCACCACTATCTCAGCTGAGGGTGACCCACATGCTTCAAACGCGCACACCATGCCGTGAAAAGCACCATATTGTGTGATCATACAAACATTTCATACAGTTCCACCTCCTGAAACTACCTCAAAGGACCACTCAAGAAATGTACATTGACTGCTAAGACACGTCACTGAGCTCCACTTCGGAACACCGTCTACATCGTGTTGCACTGCCTAGCATTAAGGTCTTGCTGAAGACAAGTAGATCAGCGGAATCACTGCCACAACATGACGTTGAAACATACGCAGGCGATGATTTAAAGCAATTTTAAGAACGTCCTGGATCAACTCTACTCGTGCATTCTCCTTCGGAGCAGTAGCCACAGCTTTTTCATAAGCCTGGACGGCATCGCTCACACATTTCCTAACAGCAGCTGCATGCGGAGATGGTATGTACTGCTGCAGAGCGACATGAAAAGAGGGACGAGACTGCCGCTTGTCCTGAAGATTGCGCCGCTCGTCGAAAATGTAGAAAGAGCGTTCGAAGATAATGACAACAGCTAAATGGTCGATCATAAGGAGGTTAATCACAGCGTAGCCTCAGAATTCACCAGAACTGAGCTGAACAACGTTGTCCAAGGGCGATAAGCCAAGGGCCTGGCAAATTCGCAACATGAGAATATGTACATTCTGTGAGCAACTGGACATACCACAGGGAGTAACTCGGACTGTATCTCTACACAGTCGGCGTCGTTAAGCATGTCCTATTGATTAATCAGCACGGCTGTTGCTCGAACGAGGATCGACACACTCACGAACTGCGAACGGCGGGCAACGACTTGGATCAGCACGGCTGTTGCTCGAACAAGGATCGACACACTCACTCTCTGCGAACGGCGGGCAACGACTTGGATCAGCACGGCTGTTGCTCGAACGAGGATCGACACACTCACTTCCTGCGAACGGCGGGCAACGACTTGGATCAGCACGGCTGTTGCTCGAACGAGGATCGACACACTCACTCTCTGCGAACGGCGGGCAACGACTTGGATCAGCACGGCTGTTGCTCGAACGAGGATCGACACACTCACGAACTGCGAACGGCGGGCAACGACTTGGATCAGCACGGCTGTTGCTCGAACGAGGATCGACACACTCACGAACTGCGAACGGCGGGCAACGACTTGGATCAGCATGGCTGTTGCTCGAACGAGGATCGACACACTCACTTCCTGCGAACGGCGGGCAACGACTTGGATCAGCACGGCTGTTGCTCGAACGAGGATCGACACACTCACGAACTGCGAACGGCGGGCAACGACTTGGATCAGCACGGCTGTTGCTCGAACGAGGATCGACACACTCACGAACTGCGAACGGCGGGCAACGACTTGGATCAGCACGGCTGTTGCTCGAACGAGGATCGACACACTCACTTCCTGCGAACGGCGGGCAACGACTTGGATCAGCACGGCTGTTGCTCGAACGAGGATCGACACACTCACTTCCTGCGAACGGCGGGCAACGACTTGGATCAGCACGGTTCGAGTTTCAATGAGGATTGACAGACGCACTGCCTGCAAGTCAACGCCCAATGTAAATTAGAGCAACCTTTGAACTTTCTGATAATCTTACCCAAAGATGCGGAAACCAGCAGCTCAAGGTCGCTATCATCTCCTGATGACTCTCAGATGTTGTTGTTTCTGTAGAGTCAAGATGTTGTAGGAGTGTTCTGGACAATATCAGTCGCTAACGCTTGTGACAGGTATGGATAGTTACCTCTGAATTGCATATTTCATGCAGATCTCCAAATTGGTCTGCTGGGTGGAGACGAATAATTGCTCGAGTGCTTCGTCATCCAAAGCTCCAGCTGTCTGTTCGATCAGTGCGCTGCAATCTGCATCACCCTTGTTCATATCTGATGGAACAATGGTCATCATGTATCGCAACTAGACCATAAACCGGCTTACTTGGAAGGCATATGTGGCATTTTGGAGGCCACCGGACATCCTGGAGAAACCTCAATTGTGGACCAAGTGCGAATGTTTTCTCGGCGCATTTCGGGGCCTGTTGTTTAGCGTCTTTCCGCGAAGTTCCTGTATTTATCAGCTTTCGATATTCGATGCCATATAGCGCATCAAACTTGGTGAATAATACGATCACTGGTACTGAGGATTGTGATTCTGCGCATCAGTCGAACGTCAATGAGGATGGGATGCAAAAGCTTACTGCTTGCTGTGTCGCACTCAGTGAAAAACTTTTCTTCGCCTGCAGTAAACGACCTGCAAGCCTCGTCCATTGGGATACAAAACCTATGTTGAAACCGTGAGAAAGCGCATGTCTTGATTGATCAGTTGCAATTACCAGATAACATGGAGTCGTTTTGCGATTTTGGCTTGTGTCGAACGGTCAGTGATGAAAGCCTTGACCTTGTCGAATTCGTCTTTGCCGCCTGCCTCGAAACCGCGTGAATCGTGAAACACGAAGCCCGGGTTACTTTCAAACACCATTTCGTTTTCGATTTCGTGCTCTCCACGCTGAGAACACGTCAGTTCATGTCCTCAAGTAAGAGCACACCTTAATACCTCTTTGGATGCCGTTAGAACTGTGAGATCGATCTGATGTCGATGGGTCACTGCCATCCTCCTACTAGCAATGTGATGGGCCTACCTCTTTCCCAGCGCTGTCGTATATTTTTGGTTTGTCTTGTGTGTTGCAAATTCTCTGCAGGATGGTTGTTTTTCCTGCGTTCGCTCTTCCTATAACGAGGATTCGAAAGCGACCAATTCTCTTTCTTATGTTTGAAGGATCCATTGGGGAAGGTAAGTGTGACTGAAGGAGAAGCGTTTGTGTAGCCTTATAATCATTGCACTAGTGTGTGAACCCGGCAAATGCGCAACCCGAAGCCAGCCTATCTAGAATCAGTGGGGCAATGGGCAATGGGCCTGCCGTGTACCATGAGGCAGCCCTATTTGAAATTAGTCACATCTCGTACACTCACTAGGCCAAAATCGTACCCTTCCGAAGTACTTTGGCTCCCTAACTTACCATTGCGGCTGTTTGTGAGTGGATAGCTGATAGGGGTAGCACAATCTTGAGGCCATTCGGTGACAGCCTAGGCTTTCTCAGGGAACTTAATGGTGAGCGCAAGGTGAGCGTGGGCGCTAAAAGTGTACTTTCAGTGGACGCACGCTGCCGCAGGCATTGATGAAACTTGACCTGGGGAGTTAGATGGCGTGTAGCAAAGAGATAGGAAATGAAGAACGTTGAGTTTAGGTGACGCCTTTCGTGTAGACGAATGATCGTTGGCGTTGTCGAGCGCCAGAAAGTTGCCGGTAGACCAAGTTTTCGAGGTCTCGTCATTATGTTATGCTCCACATGGGCATTGGGAACCGAAGACCCCAGGACAGCTCGTAACTTGCGGTATTCTCTTATCGCAAGGTTATACTGTTTTGTGTATCTTATAATCAACGAGGTGCTCAGAGCCGAACTCTTCCTTAGATCAAACCAGCATGGCTAATGCTACAACCCTTTCATGCCGCATCTTCGGTCACTCAATTCTTGTCATCAAGTAGCCCCGCTGAGTATATCCAACAGGTTTCACCGTCGATTTCAGCAAGTCGACAACAAATATAGAGTTTGCTCAAGTACGGATTGGCAATCTCCCTTCGCCGGCAATTCAACGCCAAGCAGGAAAGAGTTTGCGACAGGTGTTTTCTTCACCCTTGTAACTTTCAAGTACTCGCCCCTAACACATCTTCAACTCACTTGAATCGCTTCTGTGTATTTTTTCCTCAGAGTGCTTTCTCATCCGGATCCGTTTTCCTTACGCATATGGTACAAGGAACATTCTGAGTTGAAGCATGAAGACGTTCATTTCGACCTCGGTGACACGTTCCGCGCGTATAGCGCAAGCGAAGGACAAGGTGAAACAACAATCGCACTCTCGCCTAATCGCTCACGAACACAACCTGTAGCATACATCAAGTGGCATGGCAACATCAGGATTGTCGTCGACTTTTCCAAGAATATTTCAACTGAAGTGAGGATCTACGTTTAGCATCGAAACCATCTAGTCGTAGATTAACAGGCCGAGCAGTCTGTCTCTTCCGGCCAAAGCAGTGAGCTCGTGCCTGCCACTGCCAGAATATTTAAGAGCTGTCCTCGGTGAGTCAGGATGATCATAAGGTGCCGTTCCTGAGGTTGACGCTCCCAAGATTCCGAATCCTGGTGATAGGAAAGGTATCTGGTTTATCCGATCTCAGGCCCAGTATTAACGACGCGATTTTAATAGACTGGCGTTGGCAAGTCGTCACTAATCGATCACGTTTTTGGAGTAGGAAAGAAAACGGTGAAAAAAACGGTGAGTTGAGTGTAACGCTTCAATGAACACAAGTACTCATATTGTCAATAGATCGTTGCGCATGATAGGCCAGGCGAGGCCAGCATCGACGACGAGTTCATCTCGCCGGAGAACGACAGGTTTGTTCTCCACGACAGCAAAGGTTTCGAACCAGGGGAAGAAGACAACCTCAATATTGTCCAAGATTTTATTCGACGTCGGAGAGCAATGCCTGATTTGAAAGATCAGTTGCACGCTGTTTGGTAGGACTCTATCTCGACCATTCCGATATGGTGGACTGACAAAATACACGCAAGGCTTTGTTTTCAGATACCTTATGCAGGCGGACGTTTCCTGGAGACGGGGGCCAAGGAATTCTTGACATGGAAACGTGATGGAATCCTGGGAGACAGTGAGTGAATCGATGAATATACCTTTGCTACGTTGGAGCTTATACTTTGTCAAAGTTCCCGTTGTCGTGGTTCTTACTAAATACGATATGCTCATTGATCAGATCGAGCTAGATCTAGATGAAACCTCTATTGATGGATCGAGTGACCAAGAGATAAAGGAACTCGTCAAGAACAAAGCAGATATCGATGTTCACGATAACTGCATTGTACCTCTAAAGCAATTTGCAGGGCCTGATATTCCACACGCTACGATCTCCAGTGCGTACCAATATCCTGACAGGTCCATACGTGCCTCTGAAGTGTAACATTGCAGCCGAAGATAATTACAAGGAGACGCTCGCCCGCCTGATCGAAATAACTGAAAACTACGTCGGCCAGCATTCTACGCTTGACGCTGCGGTGATGACCTCCATTGCCCAGCGGGTGCATCCTGGACTTAAAATGGAGGCATTGATCGAGTGAGTATTGTTTGCTTCATTCTTATTTCGTGACTTACGCAGCGTCAGAGTTGGGAAGAAAAGTTCGTTTCAGTTTCGCGTCGATAATCGATGAGCACAATCTAAATCTTCATGTCTTGCAGGATATTGGAAGGCGCTTGGATCATGCCCATCGTTCAAGAATCGCCAGATGCGGGATTGTCTGGATGTGCTTCACGCTGACATCGTCGATGTATGGAACTTCCGTGACCCTCAAAAGGTGATGGGTATCTTATTTATTGTCGTCGTATCCGCCCTAACGTGATCTATGCATAGTACTTGCGCAGTCCAGAGTTCAGGGCAATGATAATGAACATGGTCGATGAGATACAAGTTGGTCCCATAGTTGATCCCACCAAGACCATGTAGGCTGGTTTTTTACGTTACAGCTGATTTTTTATCTCACTAAATATTTACAGAGTAACTGGGTTCACCATGCTTGGTACTCTCACAACCATCGTGTCAGCCCTGGCGGCACATGCGGCTCCCATCGTGATACCAATCGCAGCAGGTGCCGTAATTGCTGTATGGGCTCAAGATGTATACCAAACATCGTGCGCACCACCACTTTTTCATGTGCGAAAGGATATTGACACTTTATTGCCAGCGACGTGGCGCTTCGACGTTTGATGACCTACATCATCCACCTAACACTTGTGTTGCAGACACTTTTTATCGTGTCAGAAAGCCAAGAACTCACTCGTAGGGCCATCAAACTCGCAGTCAAATCCTACCTCGCCTCTCCAATGAGCGGAGAAGTTCTTGTTCGAATTCAGGATTATATCAGGCCATTGACCGTCCTGGACCGCGCGGATAGCGATACCTTGAACAAGATCGAAGAGGTGATACAGTTTTATAAGATCGATGCGGCAGAAATGTCCAAACTTCGGGTAAAGCACCCTGTAGATTTGGCGGACGAACCATGGTAAATCGAGAAGTGGTAGCACCCGATTGTTTCTTTCGTGGATGGTTTTGCGCATGGGCAGTGTCAGTGCTGACACGATTACAGACAGTGCTCGCTTGTACTATACAACTGGATTTATGGCCAATCATAACAATGTAACCTACGTCATTACTGTGTTCTATCAACGTCGTATACTTACTGCTAGACTCGAGCCCTCCAACGTGCCAACATAAATATTGTAACAGTTCATAAAAACTTGGCATCATGCAGACAATCGTTTGACGCCTTCTGACCAGGCCTTGGTGGACTGGATTTAGATTTGGCAACAGAGTTCGAACACAATGTACATAGTATACAAGCAGAACTCGCTATCGAACGTGATGCAGGTTAGAGAGTTGAGCTACACTCGGTAACGAGACAAATTTATAGGCCTCCTGTAGACGCATGCAACTGTGTGTAGACAGTGCAGTGAAGACAACCGCCAACGATTATCGGTAAAGAGTAACGGCCTCCTCGACATCTTCATTCTTCTGAGTGTGCCTGAAACAAGAGCAGAGCACCAAGATCAACCTGTAAAGAGTTCTATGGCGCTCGGGATCGTCAAGCTGCTTTAACCAAAGGGATTCACGATACTAACCAATGACCCCGTTAAGATCCTCGTTGACATCCAATTTGTCATATCTAATTTTGAGCGCAAGGGTAAGGTTGTCAAGCGTGATGTCACAATGTGGATACCTAGGTGAGCGCAACGTCCGCGTCAGTACCGAATTGCCTAGCGATAAAGCTCAAGGCTGACAGCTCAGGTGATGTCGTCAATGTCACTTCGTTTGTTGGAACGGGTGACCAGGGCGCCTTCTAGGTTGCTCAACGAGAAATCACGAGATGGTGGGTACAAATGCAGTGTTTCTTCGTGCAAATATATGACTTCGTAGAGGTCATTAGGTTCGTTTTCCTTGGTGATCAAAGCGAGAGTCGAATGACAAGGCCATATTGTTCAGGTAGGCCAGACTAAATCCTGCATGTAGCATTGCACGCCCATTCGGAAGCTCACGTTTGTTGAATATCATCTCAGATATGTATTAGAAACATTGATTTGGGTGAGAGAAGTACTTGGCGTCCATCGCAGATGTCTTAAATGTGAATTTGATGAGTTGCTAGGCCGGAACATCACCTGCAGAACTTCCACGCACTTCTGCTTTGGCAAAGTAGTCGAGCGATCAGTAATTGGCATTATGAGGGTGAAATGAAACTACTCACGCGCCTGATTAAGACTCGCATTTCAAAGCTCCTGTTTATATGGATAAGGGTTGTCATACTAGGTCATTTGGATGAGCCACCGACTGCTAGCAGGCGCTGAGTCAAGGTTGCACTGAAGCAGAGAGTCACGATGTTCTGACCTAGAGCGCAGACGATGCATCTGTGTCTCCTGACGTTGGGATGATGATGGCGCCGCATGAGTATTGGATTGGCAATGAGGATGATGACAGAGCCATGAGGCCTCTGCCGCTTGCAAGTCTGTGTACGACGGTGGGAGGAGGAACCGCGAGAACGCTTGAAGATCGATCGATCAGCGCTCAGCTTGTAAGTCTCCTATACCCGGTTGCTGCTCGATCAGCAGAAGCATCCAGAAGCTGGAGTAGGCTTCCAGTGTGGATTGATCGATCCATGACCGTGCTGCTCCGCGGCAATGGTCCAATTTTGATCGGATGTACTGCAAAACAGTGAGAAAACCCACTACAGAGGTAGCGGAAACTAGTAAGAACATTTGATGATGCGCTGTTCCAACACTCCTATAAGGGATTTCCCACGCATCCGATGACCAGCACAGCAACAGAGCAGCGCAACTGCAAGTTTGTACCCAGCACGCATGTCACTCCCTCGCAGGGTGTGTTTAAACCCATTTCCTAATCAAACCATCATTGATTGGCTTTATCTCGAAAGGCATCCCCCCAATTTCTTATTTTGATCAAAGTACATTTAATCTGTCTTCCATGTTATCCGCTTCATCCTGTATTCCAGGCCATCGTACTCTTCAATGTAGATCAACACGAGGAAGCAATGCTGCCCATCAAATACCTGGCTGGTGCGTCGACATGATGCATACCTAATGCTTTTTATAACCTAGTACTTTCTGCAGCTCGTTAGCTGGGATCTCAGGTCCTTGCTGCTCACTACATACCAGAAACGGTGCCAGGCTTTCCTTTCGGCAGGTAAATCCGACGAAGCCCTCGAAGCACACAAATACATGTATGGATGCCATCGGTGAGACTGCGAAGGCCAGCTGCCTCGATCGGTCTAATGGCGAGTTTTAGTGATGTCACCCGAGGCCGTCATACTCGCCTGCATTTGACTCAGAATTCAGGCAACAATGTAGCGTGTTCTGTGCTGCCAATGGAAATGCCACCCTCGCTGCCAGCGATTATGACAGGGCTATTGACCTATACTCGGCGGTAATCAACTTGAACTCTGCATCTGATGTTGTCTTTGCAAATCGTAGCAAGGCAAAGTTGGCAAATGCTATGGATGGAAGCGCTTCTCGACGCGCAGAAGGTGCGATGGGGGCTATCATTCAATAGCCAATGCTCATCTAGGTGATACATAGCTTATTGAACTCGACTCTTTGTCTTATCTTGGATACAACTTGAAGCTGTGCGGCGCTATGATGAAGCGATTGAAACTTTCCAAACAATGCTCTCGATATTGGGCAATGCACCTGATGCTCAGACACGAAGTAAGTCTCTGATAACGCATTGGTCAACGTGTTTCACTCTTTCCCCAGAGCTGCACCAGCAGTATCTCAGACCTTCTGAAGTAGAATGCGCCATTTGATGGGTGATTGATGCCCAACTCGCCAACGCTCCGCTGCGTGTACTCGACACCACCACAGGTCTCTTATGCGATCGGGAGACGCAGATAGACGCCTTCAAAATGATCATGCTGTATAAGGAGCTTGTGTCATCAACAATCATGCATGCAGACTTACACGTCGAGCACATCAAAGAAGTGAAGAGATACCTGCAATATGCCATGCTATCACACAGGTGGGAAGGGAAGGAGCCGCTGCTGCAGGATATCCAGGGCAAGTGCGTGTACGACTCAGATTTGGAGCCAGTCGGCGGCATGACGATGCTGCGGCCGTTCTGCAAAACTGCTCGTGATGCGGGGTATAACTGGACATGGAGCGATACATGCTACATCGACAAGAGCAACAATCTCGAAGTCCAAGAATCGGTCAGCTCCATGTTCGTATGGTATCATCATTCTGCGCTCACGATCGTCTATCTGTCTGATGTTCTGCCTTCGTCAAAGTCTTGCGGACTGGCAAAGAGCGCTTGGAACACGCGCGGATGGACGTTTCAGGAGTTTATCGCTCCCAAAGTCATTCTCTTTATCAGAACAATTGGACCCTTTATTGTAATGATCGTACTCCCAACCACAAGGATTCCATCGCAATCATGCAGAAGATAAAGGACGCAACGGGCATAGACCGACCAGCCGCTGTGGCATTCTGTCCCAGTATGCATAACATGCGAGAAAAACTTCATTGGGTGTCAACCTGCGTTACCGCGCATACTCATTGTTTGGTGTCCTTGGCATTCACCTACCTGTAGATTGTGGTGAGAAGCAGGACACGGCTCTCGGGCGGCTCCTGCAGGTCGGGGGACATCACTGGCCTCAATTGGGTTGGAGAATCATCAGAGTTCAATAACTGTCTCCATCACTTCGTACGAAGCTCTACCATGCCAGCTACCACCCCTACCAGAGGAATAAATTCAGTCATTGGTTTCTTCGCTGCGAAAGATGGTGACTACTGATTTCGCTTGGCGCAGCAGCGCAGTGGAGAATACAAGAGGATCGTGACAGATTATAATATCATTGGGTAAGTCCAGGAGTTTCTGTTGGAGACTTGATGGATATCAGGACCATAGAGATATTGTAGTCATATGTTTTTGTTTCAAAGTTTTTGGACTACTTTAAAGATGATACCATACAACTGCAGCATACGTACTTATCACACACGCATGTTAGGTGTGGTTTTTGCACATTACGACGCATATTTAGATAAAGACAAGGGAAAATGGAGTCCCCGACTCCCACTTTAGTGGGAAGAGGGTTTTGTCGGATCCAAACGTACAGGCACCTATACGCTGAAGTGTGGGAACCTTTCGGGTTCTAAAACTGTACAGTTGAATGATGAGTCATCAGAATGAATGCGTGATAGCGATTCGGATCCATGGTTTGTATCGTCTGACTGACTTGTCTCTACAGTGACTGCAGTGAAGAAATAGTGTACGTCTTTTCATTTTCTCTCGACGTCCTTCTTTTATTGAAATGACCACCTTCGTGAATTTAGAATGTCTGTGTTTCTCTTGAAGCACCCCAGCACGTGTCCTCGAGTTCTCGATGCTACAGATTGCCCACCTCACAATATCCTTCACGATATACAAACATATCCTCTATTCTATGATGCTTTGTACTACCCGCAATATAATGAATTTGTATATGCAACAGCCGATAAATTTTGTTGTTGGTTGCAACTATCACTCGCCTCCATCAGTGAACTGGTGGAGAAAGTAGAAGGATATATATGACATTATATAGTACATAATCACACCCATCGGCATAATTCTGCCATCAGTCATCACATAATCATATTTGACCTTATAGAGGAAACGTGTGTTCTTGACTGGTCTACTGAAGTTTGCGATCAGTAACAGACTCTCGCGTCGCTCAAATTTGAACTTGAAGGGAAGGCGGAGAAAAAGCTAATGATCAGGGTTAATGATTTGCAACCGACATGCGCAACTCAAGGTCCACAATTTTGAAGCCAAGAATGAAAGCGGATACCTTCCAGAGAACAATGGCTTGTTCACCGAGTAACTGAGAATAAATGTATGTCGCTTGGTGAACGAGAATAAATATATATTGTTGTTCACCTACTGGCTGGCGGGTTGCTCTAGTTGTGAAGAACGATAATATTTGCTCAGCGAATGAGGGCCGATATGTTGTCGCTGGGTTGGGCAAGAACATTAATGTATGTACTGCTTTGAAATGATGATCCGTTATATATCGATTGGGAATGTGTGGGAATAAGTTTTACCTTTGTGTAGCAGCGAAATATGTTCATCAAGCGTGTGAGAATCAACATACCTCTTGCTTTGAGTTCCAACATGACCTTATACATTTATCCGATGACTGGCAGATGCATTATACTTGTGAAAAACACTGACATGTTTACTGAGTGAGCGAAAATGAAAGTATGTACTACTCTGCATTTTGACAGTATCTGCTTTAGATTCTCAAGGATGGTACATTATATGTCAATTAGGAATTCACGCGAGGTGTTAATCATTCGGTACAGTCAAGCATTTTTAATCCACCTTCAGTTGCACCATCGGTGGGAGTTCGAATGAAATATTTATCTTAAGTGCGCTCATCTCACATTCTATGATTCTATTCTGAGATTGACATTCAGAATAGAAAATACAGATAGTATCATGATCGTGCTGTATTTTCTGGATCCGGCCCATCAAAGACAGAAAGCCGGATCCCCAGGTCAGAGCTTGAATTGGGCTCTAGAGATCGTTCATAACGATTCATGTGGCGTGCACAGAGCAACTACCACCAAGCAACTTGTATGTCTCGCCACGCATCAATGTACTGCATGGATTTTGGCGTTTCAGGAGGAAGTCATCGTGTCTCACCACGCATCAACACAGTTCGTTCCTTTTCACACTTCAGGAGGAAGTCTTAACGTGTCGATTTTAGAGACGCCTTGTATGCTTCGCCATGCATCAGCGCAGTGAGTTTCTTTTCCCACTTCAGGAGGAAGTCTTTACACGTCGATTTTAGAGACGCCTTGTATGCTTCGTCATGCATCAGCGCAGTGAGTTTCTTTCCACACTTCAGGAGGAAGTCTTAACGCGTCGATTTTAGAGATGCCTTGTATGCTTCGTCACACATCAGCGCAGTGAGTTTCTTTCCACACTTCAGGAGGAAGTCTTTACGCGTTGATTTTAGAGATGCCTTGTATGCTTCGCCACGCATCAGCGCAGTGAGTTTATTTTCACACTTCAGGAGGAAGTCTTAACACGTTGATTTTAGAGACGCCTTGTATGCTTCGCCACGCATTAGCGCAGTGAATTTCTTTTCACACTTCAGGAGAAAGCCTTTACGCGTCAATTTTGGAGACACTTTGTATGCTTTGTCACGCGTTAGCGCAGTGAATTCCTTCAGATTTTGGAACAATTTTAATTGATTGCGAACTAATTAGCAAACAAATGTATAAGAGATCTAATACAGATCACAGAGCTATATATCTAAGGTGAATCAAACACAGTGTCATCACACTGTTCTCTCTGCCTTGCGAGAGCATTGACGGACATGTTGGCCTTCATTGCATCACTAAGTTCGCCTTGGCGGTTCCTCCCGAAAACTTTTCTGAAAACAGAGTTTTTGAAAGGCTTGGATTGGAGGGTAAAAAATGCACCTGGTCCACCATTTGAGAAGTCTTTCCACCCTGCGCTGCGCTTCTCGGCCAGGGGCCCTTTCGAAGAAGTCCACAATGGTCCGCCAAAACTGTTCGTAGTCGAAGTCGCCATCCATGGACTGCCATGAGGTAATGGAAGAAAGTGCGAATCACACCTGATGCCAGTATGTAGTGAATATGTATAATAAATTTGACCAAATATTACAACTTACTTGGCATGCAATATATGCGATCGAGCGAGGAGTGACTTTTTCCATCTGGATGATCTGTGCCACGTGTTTTTTAACCTTGATTCTGGATAGAGACTTCTTAGCCTGTCGGTTGTTGCTGATGACATCTGCGCTGTCGCCGTCACCGTCAACATCTTTTGCCAAGGAAGGAGATGTAAACACAGCCTTGTAGCCCTGAAATATAAATTAGTTTACTGTCAAGTTGCCTCGGTGCAACAAACCTGAATGAGAATCTTGCCTTTGAAAAGACCTTCCTCAAGGTCGTCCGGATTGGTAGTGTACTTGTCATACAAGTAAGTGGGAAAGGATAGATCTGTAACGATATACCCATCTGAGTGATTTCTGATTCCTGCCTTCACTCTGGTGAATGGTGAGCGTTGTCTCTCGGGATACCAAGGGCACATCAACTTACTCTGGGCTATTCCAATCAAGCTCGGCCGGACAGAGTAACTTGCCACACACATCATGAGTGAATCCACGGGAATGTTTATCGTCGGGGTCAACGAGGGAAACCAGCTTGAATTCACGATTGACCCATTCCGAAATGAGAGTCTTCAGTTTCGAGGTGTCATCTGCTCGAGTGCCATCAGCCCCCTGTCGAAGCTAGACAAAGACTCAGCTATGATACAAACAGTCGATTGCATTAAACAAACCATCTTCAACATGTGCATGTACTCCTCGTACTCCATCTCTGAACCCTTCTTGAAAAACCACGGCAAGGTTCTGGCTAGTGTGGCGTAACCTATTTGTAGTCGATCCTGTCTATGTAACCGCGCTGATGAGTAGTGTGCACGAACAAAGAGCAAAACACTTACTCGATGGTATTATCTGGGTCCTCGCTCTCGTATCTTCTGTCATTTTTAGCGACGAGGTCCTCGATACTGTCGAACAGGGTGATAACACGCCTGATCGCTCTTTCTTTAGCGACATACCAGACTGTTTGCCTAACAGATATAGTAAGCAATGCAACCCAATACATACGATAGCGCCCGCACCTTTCCTTGACTGCGCGCCCCGACTGTAGGGCCTCCAGCTTCTCCTCCAGTTGAGCAATTTTCCGTCGCTGCAGAGCTTGCACGTGTGCTGCTACTGCTTGAGATTGTTGCGGCTGAACATTACCTCCGTCCAGCCGGTTCTTGATGTGGGAGGTGCTGCCTTCGCTATCGCCATCGGCATGCATCTCGGAGGTGTTGCCCTCGTTTTGCTGGTCCTCGACATGCGACATAGCGGCAGGAGCTCAAATTGGCTAGAGAAAGAATAAAACAGTCAAACCTGAGGGATAAGATAAAGTGGGAGTGAGGAATGAAGCTAACCTGGGCCAGCTTGCATTTTATATGTTGGTCAAGACCAGTGCTAGTTACCTAAAAAGAATATCAGTAAATCACGCTAGCACAAGCGATTAAGTCGCTTGAACACATACCTATTTAGGGAGATCATTAGCATTGCAAAATAAACGGCTCATTGAAGATCAGGGTCACCTCCTCACCTAAATAGGATACCACAGAAAACCTTGGCGGTAACACAAGGACTTAGTCTCCAATGCCCGGTAAACTTGAATGTACACCGTGACGTTGCTCGATACCGCACTGCTTGAGGACCACCTCAGCACCAACTTGAATCCCAGACTCTCGAGGATGGCTGGCAAATCGAACACCCCAGCAGAGACCAGACCACTTCGTTCTCGACGCCTGGTACAGCACGCTTGTTAGCATCGCTTCAATTCAGTTGGAAAAAACGTCAGCAGTGGGGAACAAGCACGATCCAGGGTGCAACACTCGCTCGAATATTGACACACGCTTCGCGCACTTGCCAACCCATATTTGTGAATTGGATTACATCCGCCTGGCCTTTGTGAAACTGCGAATGTAATAGGTGATCTGTGAAATATGTATTACAACAAGCTTACGAACATGATCCAATCTCGTTTGCCAGTCATTTGTGTGAAGAGGGCGGATAAAACAATGCGGCCATGTCACAGTCATAGAACCTGAGCTGCAGGTGAAGTTACCGGTGACCGAGGGCAAGTATCATCAACAGGAGAACACGACAGACCATTGATATTGTCCCCCAAGATTTAACTTGTCTTCATTTTCCTTGATGGCACACGCAACACTGTCACTAGTAACGGTAGCATACTAGCACGTGCCCGACCTACCAACGACGAGTCGATGATAGCTGTTCCGGCTCCAAAAAGCTTCCGAAAACAAGAGGTGACATTACTTAGTCATCAATTGACCCCAGCAACTCCTCCCAAAGTATTCCTAAGCCGAGTAAATCTTAGTTAGTCTGTTTATACAACTTGGTTGCGGTCTTATCTTGATCCTGTTTTGCTCGATGATCGCAAGTGTTCAGTCTCGCCGACTCTGAGGATGCTGAAGATGAGCTTGAAGAGCCTTTGCAAGAGATTTGTCGGTGAAATTGACGCACCTGAAAGTCAGTGGCTTAACTTCATTTGTGAATTCATCTTCGACTTAACTTCATCTTAACAATTCACCAGCTGGACCAACCATCCTAATTGCTAACTTCCTCGAACAGCTTGTCGGATTACTCAATGTCGACCACACGAACACTAAGACCGATCAGGTGGCAAGTAAGACTTTGTGAGTTTACTACATTTATGGTGCTATGACCGTGTCTGACAATCTTTCATCCAATAATTCAACAGATCCAGTGTTCATCCAAGTTGCCTGCAGTCTACTCTGATTGTATACTAATCTTTTAAATAAATCACTCATAGTGTATCTTAATCACCCGCACCTTGTGAATTTGTGTGATTTGAGCCCACCGCGCCCGACTCGCAGCAATTCCCAGCGGACACATTGACCAACGACGTGCTAAATTTATGAGCGGGCTGTGCACAGGCCTAATCCGAAATGCAAGGCCTACTACCAACGCTAACACATTCGGTTCGGAAAGGCACTGAACGTGGGCATCACATTGACGAGAAGAACTTGACAGAAGCTGGCGGCATGGAAGACTCGAAGCTAAAAGGTATGTTTCTCTTTTCAAATAGCGAAAGCTCTGAGTCATGTACTATGAAAATGTGCAGTGTCCAATGTTGGCCCAATACCACTGTTCAACTCTTCGTCATCCATTCTTCAGCCAACTTTTCTCGTTCTTCACCATATTTGATTATATCGAGAACTGTCTGCCAGTCAGTGCCTGTTTTCTCCCGGCAGATGCGCTTCACAACTGGAGCAAAATTCTGATATACGTCCGAGTCCTTGACGGTGTCGTGTTCTTGAACATCGTCGATCTTCCTTTTGTAATTCTGGCGAGCCATAGTGGGCTCCACGATAGCAGTCTCAGTGGCATGTAATATATTCGATGAGTGTTCCAACTTCAAGTTCTTCATTGTGGCTCTGTCAACATCTTTCCAGACTTCAATCTTGTAATTCTGTTCTGCGGTATATGGTTTGCCACGCTCACCGACGACTCTCGCCAACTGCGAGCCACCCTGAGTCTGTGCAACACCCCCGACGCCATTGCAGATGCAAGATGTGTCACGGTAAGTCTTCTTCTCCTGATTGGCATGTTGAAGAGCAGTCAACACAGGTGACTTAAATTTATGCGACATGTCCGGGTCAGTAGCGCCCCACTGTCATATCCCGTATTCCGGACCTACATCCGACAATATTCCCACGCCTCATCCGGACCTTCGGATGCCCTATCCATGTCTCCAGTACCCATCCGGATCCCTGCACCTCTGCACATCCACATCCGCATGCCCACGTCCAGATCCCTTATCCTTCGCAGCTAGCCTGCATCATTCATCCTTGTCCCATCGCCCTATTGCCACATCCTATATATCCACGCATCTCGTCCGGACCATATCCGATCCGGTCCGATCCGATGTATAGATCCGTTTACTATCCGATATACGATAAGCTTCTTAATTCATTTCCTGTGCATAACGTTAACACAGCCTATCCGGTATTCCTTGTTCCCGGTACCTCGGTTATACTTACTACCGGTATGCTTACTGATCCGTTAACCTATGCTTCATTTCCGACTCGCATTTGATAACTTTGCTTATGCTTCATACATAGCCTCGGACCTTTGCTTATTGATCTTTCCGATAGTCACTTAGTATATAAACTCTTGTATATGTCCTGTAGTTCCTCAGTCTGAATATCATATTAGTCCTCGCACTAGTCTTCACACTAAGTCCTCATACTAGTTACTTCCTTGTGAATATCCACTTAGGCCTAGGGAGGAATTCCCTAGGCCGGAGCTCCGCTCCTCCGCTCCTCCGATCCTCTATTCATCTGATCCGAAACTCATCCGATCCTACGATCCTACCTTCCTCCAAGTTTCCGGAAGTTCGTCCGGATCTTTCCCGCGGTCCTCCGGACCTATTCTGCCTTGGACATTGTCCTTGCAGCCATACCTCTGTTTGCTTCTACTCAGGACAAGTCCTGAGTAGCCATTACACATATCCGTATCAGGACGCAACCTCATTGTAATTTCCGGAAGTTCCTCCGGAACTTTCCCGCACTCATCCGGAAGTTACTTGCACTCGTCCGGAAAGTCCTTCCGAAGTTTCCCGCGCCTTCGGACGTCCTTCGGACGTCTTCGGATCTTCTCCGGACATCAATCTGAAATTAAGGGCACATACTCGGGTAAGGGGCGCAGTGCACGAGCTGAAGCCAAGCCCCTCAGAATCAGTCCTACCCTTTGTGCATGGTCTTAACACCTGCATGGCGATGTGAGTAGTAGGATTGGAATAATGACTGAAAGCTATATCTGAGTTTTCCATCTTGAAGTGAGTCAGGCCTGTGTTCAGTGGGTTTCAGTTGTTGATCCGAAAACTCAAAGCTGGCCCCGGTGAGTTCTTATACCAACTTTTTTTATTCTGTGATGCACTATTTTTGGGTAGATTAGAGTGTGCAAGTCTGATACTACATCAAGTGAGACACACATGTGCAGCAGAGCCTGTGATCGGGGTCTAATTGGCGAGGAGAAGTACATAACCGACACGATTATCACTGTATGCCAAATTGTCACTACCTCTGTTGAAAAAATCTAATGATTTGTAGCACTGAGTGAGACATAACACCATAGTCATGCCACACTGAGTCAAGTAGGATTCAGACAGCTAAAAAGAGATACTACTTGGTATGCAAAGCGTCTAGTACTACTTGTAGGCCACGTGTACCACACGTAATGAGTGAGCGGTTACTAGTTACCATTTTTGGTATTTGGATATTGTATGAAGTCACCCTGCGGCCTGAGATATGCTGGACCATTTTTGGCAATCAGAGTTCTAGCTGGTTGCAAAATGTGCAAGCCACCGCCGTTATTACCTTGCGTTCTAGCATTCAATCAAGTCACATACTGCTACATAGTTACCAGTACACCAACTTGCTTACGGAGTGTCATGAATCACTGGCAGTACTACTACAGCAGACAATCCGTGCCATCACATGACGATCATCCTTCTCAGATCGGAACCTGGGTGATTCTAAAGGGCGCTCGGGTGTCACAATGATTGACACAGTGTTCAAGTCCGAGTTGAGACTAACTTCTTGCTCTTGTTGATAGAACACGCGCCACACTTGTGCGATCATATACACAAATAATGTCTGAGTCACTGGTTATGATCGCGTCCCTCAGCACTACTAGTATGATTGCGGCATCGCGCAGACTCAGACGGCAGCGGCTCGCTGAGTTAGGTGACTAGGCTAAACTGTGACAATCATGGTACAAGTGGCAAGCCCAGCTTGATGGATGAGCCTGAGAGTTCCCAACGACTCGGACGCAAAGTTCATCTTAAAGGATTTTTTCATTGGCTGTTTCTCTCAATACGTGTTCAATGCGACTAACTCGAAGCACCTTCGCAGGGCTGAGCTGTGCAGAATACCATCAACATGATTCACGGAAGGCTGCATGCGGTTCTCGTGACTTCCCTCGAAGATTATCATACGACCCATCGAATTGGTTACCTAGCCTACTAAGCCAGGCATGAAATCATGATCTATCAGCAATGTTCAAAACCACCTTGAATCTGGGGTGTTCGGAGGTCTCGTTACCAACTGCAGTCTGCCAGCCTGGCCCTACGGTATTCAGAATCAGGAACACCAACCTCGCCATTGGACAACAACATTATGCAATTCAATCAGACACCCCTTTGAATGTCCGCAATACCAAAATTGGTTATAGCTAGCCCTCAATATTCAATACTAATTCCTGGGATCCTGGTAACTACTACCCTAAGTAAGTACTCTCATGCACAGAAAATCTGAGTCAATAAAATTCTCCAGCGAAGTGTTTTTGAAAGTCCGATGGGTATTTACCACTTATGCACTCACTTGTCGTGCCCCACTCCTAGCACCCCACATACTGAAAATGAGCTTATGTGCCACTACATGCGTTAAAGTTCCTTGTTTCAAACTGTCTACACCTCTCCAACACCCTTTTACCCCCAGTTATACTTCTAGCCACGTAGGTTCTCCTCCAAGCACTCCTTCTGTCTCTCCTAGAGGATCAGGTATGGATAACTTGGTAATATTATGATACAGATTGACTCATGAACCAATCACAGTGGCGAGCACAGTCTTGGAATCGGACGACGATTCCTTCCCTTTGACACCTGATTCTAAGCACTCAGGTGACACACACCATGTCGCCGATATCTCATGCAGAGCTGGACCATCAACTAGTATAAGTCGGTACCATAAACAGCATCACATTGACAGTTACAATTATTCCTTCCATCCGTATCGCCGGGCACCATCTTTTCAAGATCGGTGTGCCTTTGAATGTATGTTGGGCAGCTCTGACTGTGACAATTCATTGGAAGATATGAAGGGCAAGGTGGGTCCCCCCTTTTTTTTTGGAAAACATACATAACTCATTATATGCATCACACTGCCAGACTGATGATTGGTTTTTGAGGCATATGGATGCGCTTGGACCCCAATCTTTCCGCCTTGTTGTTCACTACAAGGAGGCCGTCCGTGAGCACCAACGCCTGGACCTCTTTGTGGCATACTGGGCACGAGAGGAGAGCAAAAGGCTCGATAATCTCCACCAGTTCATGCTCCAGGCAGCCCAGGGAGACTTTGTCAGAGCAGAGCGAGAAGCCTCAGTGTTGATGAAAAGACTTCTTGAGAAGCATCCTCCGTCTACTGACATAGATGCCCAATCTCTCGCTATGCTCAGCGAGCACAACAAGAAATATCTCTGCAGGACTGACACTCAGCTTGACCTTTTGAAAGATTGTATCGTGCAGAGGCAGATGGCAAGTTCACGTGATGATGATTCAAACAACAATTTGGACGCTGCCGCCTGAGACTGCCTTGATGACAAGTCGGTGTTCGCTTCTATAAATAAAAAGCATTTCATTAACACCTTTCCAGACGTGCACAACTACCTGCATTATACTCAACATGTTCAACACCCATATCAGTTGGTTGGTTCCTACTACTTTACAGCGTCACCGCTTGTTGTCTATTGTAATAAGAGAAACACATTGTAACAGCTAAACAGGGACACAAGTGGAGGATTGTTGTCAGATTTTCGCGCCTCATGATTGGGTAGGCGCCACATGAATACAATTAATTTCTTTATCAGCTCAGGTGCGATGTCACATGTGTGTAACTTAGTGTGACACACATTTTGAATTTTGAATTTTTATATTCCATCTACGCTCACATAAGCAAAGATGACCGCTTGGTCATGTGACACTGTACGGGTCAGAGGTACTTGCAGCGGTGATGTCTGACCTGTTACTACTCCAAAATTGTTTGGCTCAGGTACCAACCAGCTCCCATCCACTGAGGCCGATGTACCCCAGAAACTGTTTGAGAAAGCCACGAGCAATTTGGTTCTAAGTCGTCGATATACAAAACCAAACATGTGGCGGTCAAATGAACCATGAGGCCCACCTTATTAGACGCCTGCTAAAAGTCGTTACCCATATTTGGCAAGGGCCTGAGAATTTTTGCAGACGTGGATTGAATGTGCAAAATATTATGTCAATGTGGCTAAGTATGAATGCACGTGGTTTGCTCTTTGGCCTATTTTGGTATTGATGTATTGCACATCGGTTATGCCTCATGACTACATACTCCTCATTGCAGATGCTATTCAGTCCCCTTGTGCCGTCAAATGAATGTTTCCTATCGTGGAAATCTGTGAATTGGTCTGACTTGGTCGGAGTCGGATTCAAGGTAATGTACAGATTTTCAGTTTCAATCTACTAACAGTTGGGGACGATTTCTTGTCGTGGCAATGCGCCCCTTCGAGTTTGGGGCACAGCTACCCCCAAACGACGACGATAACCATGAGTTCAATTTTGCCTCCCCTGTCATTTCCAATCCGTATGCATGAGCCCCTTCAGTGACAAATTCCGTATTATACGGGCCACCCGACCTCCATAATATCCCGTATGAGACGGGCCAGCCGATCATGGGCCCATGTTGTGTATATTCTCGATGATGACGGATGGGCCGGGACACATATTATTTCCGATGGAGACGGGTGGGCCCATGTATGCCAATGATATATATATCCTTAATGTTGACAGATGGGCCGGGGGAATATGATCATTCATGGAGATGGGTGGGCCCATCTGGGTAATATGTAGAATAGGATATTATAGACAGCTGGGCTGAAGAGAGATGTAAGCCAAATATTGTTATATAGACGGGCGGGCCGACATGGGTGTATTACATATATGGGTGGGCCGAGGTAGGGGAATATTACATAGACGGGTGGGCTGACGTAGGGTGTATTCCATATACAGGTGGGCTGACGTGGAATGTATTACATATATGGGTGGGCCGACGAAAGGGATATCAAATAGACCGGTGGGCTGAGGGTGCGATAAAATATTTATTACATAGACAGGTGGGCCAAGGTGGGGTATAATTATATAGACGGGTGGGCTGATGCAGGATGTATTATATAGACGGGTGGGCCAACATAGGATGTATTACATAGACGGGTGGGCCGACATGGGGGATAATACATAGACGGGGGTGTATTACATATATGGGTGAGCCTAGATATGTTCCATCAAGACATACAGCTAATGTAGCCACCAGCGAATCAAACACATAGGATACATGTACACTATGAGTGCATATACCTACCATCGACCACCAAATCTAAACCCCTAAGCACAAAAACATGAATCGACCATGTGTGGCATTGACCAATAATCCAGGACTGAAGTGGAAAAACCCCACACCTGAACCCTGGTGTGCAACAAATCCTATTTCTAAGCATGGACACCAGAAGCACAACACTCACAAAAATATATATGTCAAATTTTCAGTGCCAAACCCCAAACCGAGATGTACCAACCCCTGAACCCCGAACCCCGAAACCCGAGACTGCCGGGTCTCGGGTATTGGGTGTCCGGAACTCGGAACTTGGGACAATTTGGGGAGATCAATACAATTTAATTTACAATCGAGTTGATTGACAACACATTGACTTACCCATGTTTGCAATATATTTTTGTTTAGACATACCGAGTTCCAAGTTCCGGACACCCGAAACCCGGCAGTCTCGGGTTTCGGGTGTCCAGAACTCGGAACTTGGTATGTCTAAACAAAAATATATTGCAAACATGGGTAAGTCAATGTGTTGTCAATCAACTCGATTGTGAATCAAATTGAATTGATCTCCCCAAATTGTCCCAAGTTCCAAGTTCCAGACACCCAATACCCGAGACCCGGCAGTCTCGGGTTTCGGGGTTCGGGGTTCAGGGGTTGGTACATCTCAGTTTGGGGTGTGGGGGTTAGTAAAATGTTTACAGATATACATAGGTTGATTTAAACATGTCTGGAAGATGTCGTTCGTCTAAAATGTCAAATCCTGAGTTCCGGGTGTCGGGACTCGGTACCCGGCACCCGGGACTCGGGGTTCGGCACTGATAATTTGACATTCAGGTGTTCGGGTTTCGGGTGATATCTACCTCAATCTGCAGTTTCAAGTTCTGGATATCGGGAGTCATCATTGAATTATTCAATTGTGGCATAGGTAACATGCATGGAAAAACATTTATGTACATCTATCACTGAGCAATTATGTAGCCATGTCAACCTCCTCACCAGGAAGATCAACCTTTCCCTCAACATCCATCTCCTCATCAGAAGAATCATATTCTGGCAGGAGGTTACCTGGTTTATTAGGGACCACAATATTGCCGGGGAATTCTGGCAGGAGGTTGCCTGGTTCATCAGGGAGAACAATTTCGCCAGAGGATTGTGGACCCTCAGGCTGAACTTGGGTGGGCTCAACCATGGGACCTACCACAGCAGATCCATGCTCAGGCGTCAAGGGTGTAGGTTGCATGACTGAAAAGTCCAAATCAATGAGGTTGGAAAGTGCGGAGGGGAGGGGTGACATGGACGGGGGGGACCTCCTTGATCAAGCAACATTAATCCATCGGCCGGTGTGTCTGGAAGTGAAAATGAAGGGTGCCAGTCGACCACTGTGCGCCGGAGGCTCTCATGGAGGCATTGCAGGGTATCAATCTTAGCGTCCTGCTCCTGCACCCAAGCCTCAAGAATAGCAATGCGAGCTGCACCATCCCGAATCGCGATTGCCATGGAATGGAGATCTGGCATGGGAACATTGAGTGCTGCACGAGGCACTGCGACGCTGGAAGACCTGACTGCTAAGTAAAAAATTAGGTCAGCCGGTCATCAAAAGTATGGGTGACTTACCAGCTGGCGCAGGTGCAGGGACAGGTGCAGGGACAGGTGCAGGTGCAGGTGCAGGTGCAGGTGCAGGTGCAGGTGTCTTCTTGGTAGTGATGGTCTTGCTGCGACCACGTGACTGCACCTGGGGTGTGGTTGCAGCAGGGATTGCCAGAGTTCGGGAAGGGCCACAAGATTGACTATGAGTTCGGGCCCTTGACCAGGAGGGAGATGGAGCATTGGATGGAGCAGGGGCGGGTGTCTTGGAACGCGTCCGGCCGGTGGTAGACTTCCCTCGGGTCCGTTTGGGCGGGGATCCCAGAGATGCAGGGTTGCATTTGATCTTCTTGGTGGAGCAGCGGATGCAAGACAAGCAGGGGAGGCTGGACCTCTTGTCCAATCGAGTCGCACAGGGCCAATTTTCCTTGACACAATAATGGCAGGGGTTGTTCTGTAGTATCTGTTAGTAGATGGACTAAGGGGAATTTATTTGAGTACTCACTGGGCCGAGAATGGTGATATCAAATGTGGTAGTGGCCGGCGGGTCACCATCTGAAGCACTGGAAGTATCATCGGAGGACTCCTCCTCAACTTCCAGACGACTGCCGGAGGTTGCCTGACAGATTGTTAATACACATATGAGTTTCTGGAAAACTTCTAAGACTTACCTGAGCCTCCGGACGACTGACCGGAACCTCCAGACGACTGATGGGAGATTTCTAATGTAATGGGAATGAGTGGGAATTATACATGGGAGGTCTGGATATGTCCAAACGACTCACCGTAACCTCCGGACGACTGCCGGCAGTCAGCTGTGGACACATGAGCATATATTTAAACTCCAAACGAAAAATGCAAACTTACCGAAGTAGGCCCAAATGATTGCTTCTTGGGGGAACCAGGTGACCAAGGCGACTGGGGCTTCCTTACCACAATGGTGCGCTGGGGAAGGATGACCTCCGGCACTCCACGCGAAATTGGCTGCAACAAATTGAGAGCATGTCAGAAATCAGCCAGAACACATACCTGAACAATTGGGTCTTCATCATCTTCCGACTCCACAAACGGCTTCGACTTGGGGAGTTGAGTTGGTTTGACACGCTTGCGAGCCTTCAGCGCCGACTTTGGAGGTTGGGAGGAGTGTCCAGAAATTATTGGAGACTTCCTCTTGTTGCTCCCCCCAACTTCCGGCGACAGGTCGACAGAGGTGGCCTTACCTTTTCCTTTGTCCCGGACCTCAGGGGTCATCTTGCCGGAAGGTCCGGCGACGACCGGAGGTGAGGGAATGACGGGGGTGGGGGAAGGGACAGGTGCAGGTGAAGGGACAGGTGGAGACGGAAGGTTGAGAGTGAGTGGGCCAGTGGAAACGTTAGGGACAACAGGGAGATCACAGGAATTGTCACCCAACGCCTCCCAGGCACGGACTTGCTTGCGCCAGGCGTGTCTGGCCACCCGGGGGTCATCATGGCCAATGCTGTGCCAGTTGGGCAATGCCCGGGGAGTCATGGAACGCACCCTCATCAGCTCCTTAGAGCAGGACACCACAATTCCAGGGATGTACTCCCCTTTCTCATGGGCCCAGATGATGTCAGCCTACCCGGACATTACAAACATTAATGTTACACTAATTTAATAAGTTCAACATACCAAAAGAGTGGTGACCTGCTTTGTTAGAACAAGGTGGACATCCACAGAGCCGGCCGGGATGTGCCGGGCGCCGGCAATGATGCCCACAAGTTGAGCAGTGGATGCCTTGAGGTTGGCCAATGAAGATTGAACTTGAGTAGACATTTGGATGGAGTTGACAGATGTGAGAATGTTGAAAGCAGGGTGAAATCTGTTATCAATAGAATGAAGTTTCAAAGAAACAATACAATTGAAGGACGATGTTGAAAATTCGTTGATTGTTTGTCTTTGTTTGGTCATGGTTCAACTTTCGGCAATCACCGGCCATGTGTTGAACTTCGACGTTATCAGTTATCAATCAGTTCATCAGTGCATCAGCTCATCAGATATCATGAGCTCTCAACCTGGGGTCAGATTTCATGACCCTCCGGTCACTGAATTTACTTCAATGGATGTGGATGAGTCCTCCCAGTCCCGGATGTCCCTTGGTATGTTTTGTTTTTTCTGATTTCAGTCAATTGATCTGACATGGTTCAGATCCATTAGATGATATATACCTTGGGCCGGATGATGAGTTAGACTCTGATTCTGGGTCGTCCGGTGGTTTGGAAGTGTTGAATGTGATTCCCGGTATGTTTTCCAATTCAAATGTACATATTTTACATGTGCAAATTCATCACATATCTCCAGATCCATCATCTCCGGCTCTGGCAGATGGACTGGCCCTGTACGATGACCCGGACTTGTATCTTGGTCCGGAGAATACCTTGATTTCATCTGATGATGCTCCGGTTGTACCCCATTTTCCTATGGCTGGTGAGACTACTCTTTCAATCCCATGGTCACCTTTCATGGCATTTCCCCAGTGAATGAATCAACTCCGGAGGCCCATCCGGCCACTCCGGGTGTACCAGGTGCACCCATACCTTGTAGGTATATTCATATCATTTCATGTGCTTTACTCATGCTATCTCCTAAGCTATGTCAGAAACTCCCGAACGTCAATCGCCCGGGCCGGAACTCAACAATGAAGCACTGCGTGCCATGGTTCAGGAGTTCATGCCAATCAGATCTTATGATCAAGCTGAAAGTAAGTATACAACAGTTGATTATTTATCTCTGCTAATATCCTGCAAGTTCAATCAATTGTAGATCGCCTGGGAGATTACGAACAGCGTCATGGAAATCTTCCTGCCCCTACAGTAGCCCAAATTCTTGAGGCTGACAGACCATTCAGGGTGGCATGGGCTGAAACATGCGACAAGCTGCGAAAAGCAGATGCAGACCTCCGGAGGATGCAAAGGGTAAGGGAGTTAACCTCCGAAATGCTGAAGGTATTAGATACCCTCATTGAGGCCTTTGAGGACTCAAGTAACGTGTAAATATGGATCAATGTCTGATAGTAGACACATTGCAGTACTACTCAGTAGGTAGTCCTTCGTACTTGTATACTCTACCTACCCAGTACTCACTGCCAGGTTTTCTGTGCTTGGTACTCGGGGCTCGGTAGTTGGGGCTCGGCAGTCGGGGCTCGGTAGTCGGTGCTTGGTACTCGGGGCTCGGTACTCAGTGTTCGGTACTCGGTGTTCGGTACTCGGGCCTTGGTACTTGGTGACCGGCGTTCGGGCTTCGGTATTCGGGATTTGGTACTCGGGCCTTGGTACTCGAGATTTGGCATTTGGCAATTACAATTTGATTGTTAGTACTTTGACATATACATAATAGCACTTATGACATTACACATGAGGGCAGGAAGATATATGTACATTAAGTGCGTCCCCGTGCTCTGGTTACTCTAGGTGTACTGTCTACTGGCATTTGCAACTTACTCTGGGTCGTCCTTGTGGATGGTTCAACAGTGACTCGAGTGCCCCGCCTCCTTTTCTGTGCCAGTGGCGTGATACTCTCTTCCATTTCAACATCATCTCTAACCTCGCCTGTTACGTCGTCAGTTAACCCAGCAAGGAGGTCTCCCATTCGTGATGTAAGTAATGCACCTTTTTTGGCCGGCTTGGCCAGGCGAGGCTTTGGAATTGAACGTGGGACTGCCGGCCCTCTGGGTGTAGGACCTCCCATCCTGGGCTTCTTCAGCGGAGGTCTCCCGTCAGCCAGGTCATCATCTACATTATGCTCCGTATGATGAGTGGCACTCTCCTTGTCACTCTCGGCTTCTGTCGATGACTCCCGAGGCCTTTGGATGGTAACCCTCTGTTGCCTTCTCACTATACGAGTCTGAGGAGAGGGCGAGTTGCCAGATATGACAGATGGTACCATGTCCCCATCTTTGTTCTTCCATGCTTTGAACAGAAATGTGGGCCCTTCGCCTGTTTCTTGCCGAGCGAGCCAGAACTGGAGCAAGGTAGTGGTGTCCCAAATTTGCAGCTTCGAAGGTTCCTTCAAGTCAACATCCACCGGAAGATACGTCCGGGCCACGAAGTCATCCTGACTTTGTACAATGGCACTCCATGGCACAACCGCCTTGTCCTTCCCGGAGCATATCCCTTTGTCCATGAATTGAACAATTTGTCAGGTGATGCGACGACAAACTCACGATAGTGCGATGTAAGAAAGGCCCTTACTATGGCCTTCTTCTCCTCAAGTTTGGTGTCGGTGATGTCCGGAAGGAGTGGCATACCCTCCCCATCCATTTTGAGTTCGAAGGCTGGTTTTCGAATTCGTTTTCGACCTCCCTTGACCTGACGTCCTCCATCCCGTGCCCCGGCGCCTATCATTATGATGCTCAACATGTTCAATCTGGTATACATGGTTCACACACTCACCGAACTGTTCCTGCGCGTACTCCTGCCACACTGGCTCAATGTCCTCCCAGTCCTTCGTCTTCATGAAGCTGTCCCCATCTCCTAAGGCTTCATTATCATCATGCCTGCATAAATATTTTGAGACAAAAGATCTCCGTCAATGGATAAATATACTCACATCCCGAACAGCACCTCGCCCTTTTCATTCTTCCAAGCCGACATCACAAACACTCTCATCCCACATTGCCTCCACATCTCGTTCGAAAAGTGCTCCATATATGCCGGACCCTTCTTACGAGTGACTTGTGCTTGTATCTCCGGAGGCGGACAGTTGTTGGACCACTCTTCGGCTGTTTCTTTAGCCTTCTCCAACTCGTCGTCGTCCAATTCAGCCATGACTCTCTTCACCGCCGCCTGATAATGTTTGAACATACCAGGATCTCCTGGCTTTACCCCGGACTCGTCCTCAATCCTCTTCAGCACCTCTTCGCGTTTCTGCTGGTAGACCACCATCCTGGGCGTCCATTTCCTCCCATACTTGATCATGTCCTTCCTTTCCTTCTTTTTCTTGTTGTTGAACAACCAAGTCTTGTACACCTAAGAGTTGATGAAAGAATGTGACGTTAACAATTTAGTTTTTCAACACAACAAAGAAGCCTCACCTGCTTCCTCTTTTTCCATTGTTTTTGGTCCAACTTAGGAGCAAACAACCTGGCCGCCCTTGCTATGGCAGTGAAAATCACTCGCTTCTCACTCCTTTTGGCAGCAGTCCACTCAGGAAGGTAGTTCTTCAACTCCAAAATCTCCTTGTCCGTGAGCTTCTGAGACTGTGGTTGACGCATCCTGTGTCTTCCGGAAGTCGTGTTGGTGGAATGACCTGTTCTTGCCATAGTGAATCAGAATGCAGAAATGGCTAAGGATTTGCA